>NC_056727.1:912202504-912370004 GCF_019279795.1 Protopterus annectens | reverse complement strand
AAAAAAAAAAAAAAAAAAAAAATATATATATATATATATATATATATATATATATATATATATATATATATATATATACACACATAAAAATTCCAAGCTTGTTGTCTGCCTTTCCTGTAACTAGTCAAGTCCAGATATAGATTTGCTGTATCCAGGACTGTTTGTAAGCTTCTGAGCCCCCCAAGCCTTTCTATGTTGGAGGGAAGCCCTCTAGCTTATCAATGGGAGTGGTAAGCGTAGCCTATCTACCACAGGAGGAGTGCTTTCTGGCCCAGAAATTGTAATTTATTGGCTGTTTGGGCAGTTTTTCCATCTTTTTCAACTTTCTAATTTAAAAGCTCACATTTGCACTTGTTTCCCGCCTTTCCTGTAACTAGTCTAGTTCAGATACATACTTGCTGTATCCAAGACTGTTTGTAAGCTTCTCAGCCCCAAAGCCTTCCTGTGTTGGAGAGAAGCCTTCTAGCTTATCAGTGGGAGTGGTAAGCACTAGGTAGCCTATCTACCACAGGAGGAGTGGTTTCTGGCCCAGAAATTATAATTTATTGGCTGTTTGGGCAGTTTTTCCATCTTTTTCAACTTTCTAATTTAAAAGCTCACATTTGCACTTGTTTCCTGCCTTTCCTGTAACTAGTCTAGTTCAGATACAGACTTGCTGTATCCAAGACTGTTTGCAAGCTTCTCAGCCCCAAAGCCTTCCTGTGTTGGAGAGAAGCCTTCTAGCTTATCAGTGGGAGTGGTAAGCACTAGGCAGCCTATCTACCACAGAAGGAGTGGTTTCTGGCCCAGAAATTGTAGTGTATTGGCCGTTTGGGCATTTTTTTCCTTCTCTTTTAACTTTCTGGTTTAAAAGTCTGCATTTGTGCTTGTTTCCCACCTTTCCTGTAACTAGTCTAGTCCAAATACAAATTTGCTATACCCAGGACTGTTTGTAAGCTTCTGAGCAGTGCCAAAAAGTCTGCTTCTCAATATTTCCTTTAGATCTGCTAGTTCTCTCCTCTCCTACACTTTTACTAGCTTATTAGTCTAGCACTTTACTAGACTTCTTGTAGCAGTTATTGTAGCACACAAAAGTGCTACCAGCATTAAACGTTCTACAAGGAAACAGCTCCAGTACTTATTATTAATGCCGACACCTCCAGCCATGTCTAAAGGTCAGTTCCCTGTGCTTTCTCCTATTAACCTGGTGAACTTGGGCATCCTGAGGCAATGCAGCAACTGCCTCATGCACACTAGCAAACCTCTTCACTTACCTCCTAACACTCAGACTTGCGAGAGATGCACTTATATATCCAAGCTGGAAGCAAAGAACTCTCCAGCCAAGAGAGGAAAAGCTGGTCAAGAGGAAAAGGTCAACACTTGCACCACACCACATGGAACACATAGCCCTCCAAAACACACATCAGCACTGCCTTCACATAAAAACACAAACCGCACACCCATCTTCGCGGAGGCTGTGAATAAAAATCTACCCAAACATCAGGGACCTCCAAGGCAGAAATGCACTCAACCACCACAACACTAATCATGAGACACATAACTCTCCTAAACAGTGTGGCACTCAACCAAAGCCTCTAAGGCAAAACAGCAAGCCCAACACACTAGTCATAGGTGACTTGATAGTGAATCACACTGATGTCCCACTCACTAGGTTGAATAAGGAGAAAGTAACAGTCAGCTGCCTGTCAAGTGCCAGGATCCACCACATAACGCATGCAGTCAGGTCTCTCAACAACAGCTACAAATATGACTCTGTCATTGTACATGTGGGTGTGAATGACCTGAGACGTACCTCCCTGAACTACATGAAAAGAGACATGGAGGAGCTCTTGGATTATGTAGCACAGGCAGGTATGACCCTACCCTGAACAGCCTCCTACCATCACCCAGAATGATACCACAGTACAATCAGAAAATGATCAATTTCAACAACTGGCTAAGTTTCTGGTGTCATTCTAAGGGGGTCCAGTATCTGCCTGCCTGGGATGACATGATTGACAGACCTCGATGCTTTGCGAGAGATGGCCTGCATCTGTCACCCCTGGGCTTCCAGATACTGGCCAAGGCTCTTGCCATCCCTATAGTGCCTTTTTTAGGTGGTGTTCCAAAGACCAAATTACCACCATAACAGCTACAAACAAATGCAATCTGAGGGTCATGCTGCTCAACGCTAGAAGTCTAAATCTCAAAATGCACTCACTCGAAGCACTCCTTAAAATGGAGATCATCAACATTTGTGCTGTAACAGAGACCTGGTTCAAGACAGCAGAAAGTACCTCGGCACTATCAGGTCATAACTCATTCCACCCCTTTTGGCCCCAGAACTTGAACCGAAGCTCCAAAGGCGGTGGTGTTTCCATATTCATAAAGGATGCGCACACCTTCAGACTGGTAGCCCAACATAATGCATCAGAGATACTTCAGGTGCAGCTAACATTGGGTAAGACAGTGATTCAGATCATAGCCTGCTACAGATCCCCAACCATGTCCCAAGACTCACACTCCATGTTCCTAAACACCCTAGAGAATATTAGGGTCCAAACTAACACTCTCATACTGGGCGACTTCAACTACACCTCCATTAACTGGGAAATCTACTAATGTACCAATACACTTGCCCAACATTTCCTGGAAATCATTAATTCCAATGCCCTGGACCAGCTCATTCTTAACCCACTAGAGGTAGCAGCATCCTTGACCTGGGCATTACTAACACGGGCGACCATTGCTCTACACCAATAGTTAACTCCTTCCTGGTTAGATCCAACCACAAACTAATCACCTTGGAAATCCACATCCCTCCCACTCACCCTGCAAAGTTAAACACCATGAAAAACTTCTCCAAAGCTAACTTTGGGATCCTAAAAACAGAGGTGGCTAACTTCACAGCACCCATGCAAATGGAGAATAGTTGTATGACTGCTGAATCATACACCAATGCACTGTACAAACACATACACAAATGCATGGATTTCGCCATACCCAATAGAACCAAGATGATCTCCTCCAAAAAAAGGAAGCCAGTCTGGTGGTCCCCTGCCATAAACAAATTCTACAACAGGAGGAAACTGATGCGGAATAAGGTAAAGTCTCAAGACTGGAAAAACTCCCTTATCAGCCTCAGCAAAAAATTGAGATCCCTCGTCAAATGCTCTAAAGCTAGCTATGAAAACAGAATTGCAGGAGATAGTAAAGACAACCACAAGGCCTTCTATAGTTATGAAAAGAATCTCCATGGCAATTACCAGATTTGCTCTGAGCTACTGCACAATGATACCTCCTATACCGAGCCAACAGATATTGCCAATATACTGGGTGACAGATTCAGTGCCAACTTTACCACTCTGTCCCCCACCAAAGGACCAATCACAATACCAGTAGATTGCCAGGCACCCAGTATTACTGCTGCACAGGTTAAAACAGCACAGTCCAAGGCCAAGAATACAGCTTCTATGGGACCTGACAATATCCCCGGCTGTGTTCTACATGAACTACAGAGTGAACTGGCATCTCACCTGTGTGCCTTGTTCAATTACAGCCTCACCTCAGGCTTTGTCCCTTCTGGATGGTGGACTGCTACAGTCATCCCTCTCCACAAAGGAGGAGGGACTACAGACTCTGGGAACTATCGCCCCATTAGCCTGATGAGTCTGAAATGCAAAGCTATGAAACGCATCATCATGAACCTAATAAGCAAGGATATAGGGAATCTCCAAGCTCTGGATCCCACACAGTTTGGCTTTGTGAAGAGTAGATCATGCCTGCTCAACCTGGTCATCTTCTTTGAGTCAGTCACCAGAGCTGTGGATAAAGGCAAGGTGGTTCATACAGCCTACCTTGATCTGTCCAAAGCCTTTGATACCATTCCCCACTCAGGAATCATAGAAAAACTCACTAAGCTAGGCATCAACCTCTATATCACTAGATGGGTTGCAAACTGGCTTACAGATAGAACCCACAATGTGAAAGTAGCTGACTCCAAGTCAGACTGTTGACCAGTCACAAGTGGAGTCCCACAGGATTCAGTCCTATCCTGTTTGGTATCTACTTCTCTGAAGTCCAGGCCAACACAAAGGGACTCTGGCTGACAAAGTTTGCAGATGATTGCAAGTTGGGAGCTATTATTAACTCCCCAAGTGATGTTGACATCCTACAGAAAGGCCTCACTGAGACCAATGACTGATGTCAGAACCATGGCCTTAAGCTCAATGCCAAAAAATGTGTCGTCATCCCCTTTGGGAAAAACCCAGTTCCCATGAATTACCACACTGATGGTAGTCCACTGAACACAGAAGGCGTTATAAAAGATCTGGGAACACAGGTTGACAGCAACCTCTCTTTTGACCACCACATTGCCACTGTGGTCAGAAAGTCCTTCTATGTGGCACATCTCATTACTAAGGGTTTTGCATTCAGGAAGAAAGAGGTCATTGTCTCCCTCTACTCTTCCCTCATTAGGCCAGTCTTCGAGTACAATTCCCCATTTGGCATGTACCTCACTAGACACCTGGAACAACTGAAGAGGCAGCAAAAGTACCTCACAAAGAGGATCCTAGGCCTTCAACACTTGTCCTATATGGACAGACTCAAAAAACTCCAACTATTCTCTGTCTCATATTGCCTTCTTGGAGGTGATCTCTGCTTGACTTACAAAGCCATGTCTGACCCAGCTCTGTTAGAAATGCGACAGCCAAAGAAATCCCAATTCCTCCGCACCACACACTCCAGAGACCTCAACCTCATTACCACAATCAATAGAACAAGCTGGAGGGACAGGTTCATAACCCAGAGACTGCCCATGCTATGTATGGAATAGACTTCCCATACATGTCAAACAGAGCACCTCACTGTCCCTCTTTAAGAGAAATATTGATGAGTGGATGGGAAATAGAAAATTCACACTGGGGATCACTCCAGCGGCTCTACTCGACAGAGGCACTGGGAACTAAGGTCAGGTGGCATGATGCCAGGGTAATCCTATGGGCTAGGCTTGTAAAGGCTCCAGAGCCATTAGCCTAGTACATACCTATGAACCTATAAACCTATGATGCATGGGCAGAGATCTCCATATCTCTGGCAATATATAAGTACACGCACACACACACACACACACACACACACACACACACACACACACACACACACACACACACACACACACACACACACACACACACTAATGGCTCAAAGTATGACATGCATTTTTGCTGTAGAGTCAAACATGCTCAAGTCTGCAAGGGGCAAAACTGTGGGAGATTCTCTTTCCCATTTATTGGATCACCATATATGGACGTGCCTTAGTCATATGGGTGTCTGAAGAAAGGTCTGTCAACACTTAACAATGAATGCAGACTACTTCTCTTTTCTTCACTTCAAAGCACAGTCAGGGGTTGAAGGAGAGCTAACAACTCTTGACAAATTTACTTATGCAGCATTGTTATCATGAAATGCTTAGGGAAAAATGGTAATGTTTAGTAAATGCTTTGAAACCTGATTAATGGGTCTTTAAATAAAGCTTCACAACAGGAAACAGATAACAAATCCACAAATGTATCTCTGTCTACAGACTGAACCCCAGCATGTATTCTGCTCTGAGGCAACAGACTAAATGCATAATGAAATTCCTTAGGTAATGATATGCCAGATCACTGCATCACAACCTATATATACCTCCACAATGTCATCCGTAAGTACCTCATCACACCTGAAGTTCCTACTCTTATTTTCACTCCTACCTATTTTATCTGTACCTTATCTACTTACATTCTATGAACATCTTAACTGCCTAGGATTTCATTACCCCACAAAGCAAACCTGCACACCAACATTAGCAGTCTCTCAAAGCCATACAAACACATCCTGCACACCAAGCTACCTACCAGCAAAATATCATAGACTGAATCACATCAGATATTATTTATTTATTTCAGTTTGGTGACCGGGGGTATCCACTGGGCTCAAGAGCCCATTTTCAGTGGAGGCCCAGGGAGAAAAGCTCCAACATTGCATAGTAAAACATTAGATATTGGATAAAGTTACAATTCATGATGCAGATACATAAGATAAGCAAAATAAAATTGATATCGAGGGTGTAGAAAAAAATAGAGACATAAACAGGTGAATTGGTAAGGCTTCACATTACATAGTAGACATTGAGTTTGTGGATTAAGTAACTATTTAATATTCAGACATGAACTGGTACATTGGTAAAGCTACACTTTACATAGTAAGCATTAAGCATTCAGATAAAGTACCCCTCAGGATGCAGATACATAAGATAAGCAAGTTATAGTAGCAACTGAGGGTGCAGACACTTTTGAGAACAGAGACATGAACTGGTGCAGATACTTTGTAGAATAGAGACATGAACTGGTACATTAGTAATTTAGCAAATAAGTCATATGTTGAAGGAAAAAATTCCAGTGTTTGTATAGAAAATGTGTCTTGTTTGGGTGCCAGAACAGGTACAAATGAAGGGAGAGGAGAACAGGGAAAGAAAACTAGATACAATATGTACAAAATGTACAAGAAATAATGCTGAAGAGAGAGTCATTTCTAGAGGTGTTAAGAAGTCATTTCTAGAGGAGTTAAGTAGCAGGCAAAGGGGAAGTAGGGACAATATGATTTAAAGTGAGGAGAGAAGAAGGCTAGGTGGGTAAAGTGCAATTGCACTTCCAATTAGATAATAAGTACGAATGGAGATGTGATTTGAAGTTGTTAGTGTTTTCAATAGTTCGTAGAGAAGGAGGGAGAGACTTCCATTTTTATGGCTAGGGAGAAGGACAGGAGGTGCCGTCCAGCATGGCGGGTTGGTTTGTAGACTGTGAGAAGGTTTAGGTGGGAAGATCTAAGTGGCCTGTTAGGAGTGTAAGGTTGTAGGAAGTTGGAAAGAGCAGGGCATATGGTAAGGTTAAAGAATAGCTATGATTATATATTATATATTATAGTCCAAGAGCTAGGAAATTCCAGAACCTAATATGTAAACTTCTAAAACTTACACTTAGAATTCAGTTCCACTCCTTAACAGATGGAGATATACATCCTAATCCCGGCCCAAATTCTTATCAAGACCACATAGCCCCACACCCCAAATCCCTCCAACACTCAATTCCTCACTAGACCTCCCAACTCACTCTTGATAGCCCATCTTAACATCAGGAGCATAAATAATAAGGTTGCCCACCTACATGCTCTCATGGATGTACATTCATTTGACATCCTGTGTCTCACTGAAACATGTCTCAAACCAGCAACACAAGACAATGAAGTTATTCCACCCGGATACAATATCTTGAGACTAGACTGTAAAACTAAGAAGGGTGGGGGAGTAGCTATCCTATACAAATCTGGATTACAGGTGACCTCTGTAGACTCTAAACCACCTCTAACTAGTAATGCTGAAATCCTTATTTCCAAGATTCACCTCAATAAATGTAAATCCATCTATATCATCTGTGTTTTTCTTCCCCCAGGCAATAACTCTAACACCCTAGAAGATATCCTTAGCTGGCTCTCCACCAACTATCCCCAAGAAACCATAGTACTCGGTGACTTTAATATCAACTGGAGGAGATGTACCACTGAACAGCCTACTACTCATATTAACCTATATGGTTTTACTCAAACCATTACCTCCCCCACAAGGACCAATAAACTCAATAACAAGGAAAGCACCTTAGATTGGATTCTCATAAATAGTCATCACCAAACTTACAAGGTAGGGACCCTCCCCGAAGATGTAAGCGACCATTCACTCACCTTCATAATCAGATATAAGAGTGACATTCCAACCCCAATCACCTATAGGACAATAAGGAGCAATAAAAATTTTAACGCAGACATCTTCCAAAATGAACTTAAGGCATGTGATTGGTCAGCCCTCAAACACCTACCTCTGGAAGAAGCAGTAAAATACTTTAATTCTAAATTCTTAGCTATTTTAGACTACCATGCACCAATATGTACAACTAGAACTAGGATTAAACCTGCCCCATGGCTCTCAAAAGCAACCAAACAAAAATCCCCCTTAGAAATAAAGTATTGGCCAAGTGGTATACTACTAAAAGCCATGCAGATCATTTAAAATTTAGACAGCTAAGAAATTATACAAAAAAAGCCATACTGTTGGATAAAATAAACTTTTACATTCAACTCCAACAAACTCATCAAAACAAACCACAAAAGTTCTGGGCAGGCATTAATAAACTCTTACACCCAGGTTGTTCCAATACACCCACCCCATTAGGCGCTGATCATGATAGTCCCAAACAAATTGCCAATATACAGAGACCATTCAATCTCTTGCCAATCAACTATTTCCTGACAGCTCATCTCTGACTACCTCTACATCTAGCTCACCCCTCAATTTCACCTTCAACCTGTCCCTACATCCCCCGTCTGTACCCTTATTCAAAAACTTAAACCAACCACCCCTCAGCTGATCTACTACCTGCAGAATATCTGCAAAAAGCTGCAAACGCCATAGCCTATCCCATTTCCATCCTGATTAACAGAACCATTACTGAAGGAACTATCCCATCTATCTGGAAAATTTCACATATTATCCTCCTGCATAAAGGTGGTAACTCCAACAAATTATCAAACTATAGACCTATAGCCATATTATCTCCACTGGCAAAAATCATGGAGAAATGCATTCATAGACAACTGTTAAACTACCTAATAAAAAACAACTTACTAGCTAACTGCCAACACGGTTTTAGGCCATTTCATAGCACCACCCTCTTATCCTTCTCTGACTGTATTAACAAAAATCGCAGTAATAACACTCTATCCTCTGCCCTCTTTATTGATCTCTCTGAAGCCTTTGAAATGGTTAACCACCAGTTACTCATAAACATATTCAAAAACCTGTCACTAGATGCACTGGCTATACAATGGTTCCAATCCTACTTAAACAATAGGCAGCAGGCTGTACTATGGGAGAACAACTTATCTACCCACTTCCCCATTGCCTTGGTGTCAGCCAAGGCTCCATATTAGGCCCTCTCCTATTTTTTATTTTTATTAATGACCTACATTCTGTAATACCTCAAGCTACCTGTATTCAATACGCAGATAATTCCACGTTAATATGGTCAGCCACTTCTCCTTAGACCTACAGAGCCTAACCCAAAATGTGTTTACTACGGTTGAGAAATGGCTTCTACACCATTGCCTCATCTTAAACCCCCAAAAGACAAAACTCTTACTATTCACTCCCACCCATAGGGCCTCCCCACTTAACTTCACTGTTACATCAAACAATGGTGCTATCATATCTCCTGATCCAACTACAAAATGTCTAAGGGTACTAATTGATAACAACCTTAACTTTGATACTCATATTAACAGTACTATAAAAACAGTCAACAAAAAACTAGGCTCCCTCTATAGGATCAAACCCTTTCTGACTCCATTAGCCAGGGCTACTATTGCCCATACCCACTTAATCTCTACTCTCCTCTATACCTCCCCTATATATATATATACTAATCTGTGTAAAAACAACCTGAACAAGCTGGCTAGCTCCTACAATAATATTGCCAGATTTGCCACAGGCTCCGCGTTTAGAACCTATCATTGTCTTAATCTTGAACAACTAGGATGGCTAGAGCTGCCAAATCTACTACAATTTAACCAATTAACAGTTGCCCACAAGATCCTGTATCAACCTAATAATACGCCAATACTTACCAACCTTATCACCCCCTACAATAACCTAAAGACCCTACGCTCATCTAATAAACTACTTGTACAAACAGGTAAAACCAACAATATGGCTAGTGATTCTTTGTTCTATAATACCGTGGGCAAAACCAGGAACTCACTCCTCAGTGACCTGACTTCCCTTTCGTCAATAACACTATTTAAAAACAAACTGAAACTATACCTTAAATCACATTGGTTATGCCCTTGGGCGAACCCTCACTAATTACCCCACTTATCTCTAGTTACTTATGACTATGCCTGTATAAACTAGTTGTTTTTCTGTTAACCATAAAGAGAGTGTGCTTTTATATATTAATCTAATGTCATTAAGAATATCTTCTTATAACTATCCATATATGATATGTATTAAGATTCTGTAAGCAGAAATGTAAGGAAATGTAAAGAATTGCTAAAATATGTAATGCACCTGCATCTGTAAAAACTGTCATATAATATAAATAATAGTGTGTTTTGTGGAGCTTTTCTCTCCGGGCGTCTGCTGAAAATGGACATATATCTAGCTGGACTAGCCTGGTCAACAAATGTAAAATAAAATAAATAAATAAATAAATAAATCACTGCTAAATGACAGTAACAGAAATGCCAGTTTAAGAGTTTCAGACCTCAGTGAATCGATTGTCAGTGTTCTAAGTCTCTCTACTGAGAGTACACAGGAATCACCATGGAACAAGAAGAAGCATCTCTCTGACATTCAGGGGAACATTTGGACAGATGCCACTTTGTCAGACATGGTATCCACCAGTCACCTCTGGGTTTTCTGTTTCAGGTTCAGCTTCTGGCATCCAAATCTTCTGTTCTCCGAGTGTACACACACATGGATGTCCCACTCACCAGGTTAAAGTAGTAAAAGGTCACGGTCAGCTGTCTGTCCATTGCCAGTTTCTGCCACATTACACATGCACACAAGTCTCTCAAAAACAGGCAGTATCATGACTGTGCCATTCTCCATGTTGGAGTGTAGGACTTTAGACACTCCTCCATGGACTACATTTATTTATTTTATATTTGTTAACTGGGGGTGTCTGACTGAGCCAAAGGCCCTTTTTGAGCAGAGGCTCAGGGAGAAAAGCTCCACACAGAAAAACAATTACAGACACATTTAGGTGTTTAAACAGCATTACAGTGCATACAAATTTACAATAGACATATTTTTTACAGTAGCGTGAAGACAGCACAATACAGGGGAATAAAAAAAAACATTCATTAATAATAAAAATAATTAATAAATTTCATGGTATCCAGTTGTGGTTTGAAACACAATACAATATATACATAGTACATTAGTTTCTTTTGCAGTAGTATAAAGACAGACCAATAGTGGAAAATAAAGCTTCATTAGTAATATAAATCATTACATAGTTTCATGGTGATCAACCATTTGTAGTTAGAACAGTGGTAGTACTAGTTAATGTCTTGGTTTAAAAGTAGTAATTATTTAACTTGATGGGCTCAGTATATGTGAGTGAGAGTGAGAATTTAGTAAGTAAGATGGACATAGTATATGTGCATTGTCTGATTGCTCTAGCCTGAAGAGCCATCATAGCACAGCCAGCTTTGCCTCAGATGTTGCCTGATGAGGTTTTTAAAGGAGGCTTTAGAGGATGTGTTTTGTATGCTAATGGGGAAGGAGTTCCGTTTTTTAGCCACTGTACTACTGTATAGTGAGTCTCCAAAGCTATTGTTGCTGTTGGTGACTTCTAGTAATAGTTTGCTTGATGATTGAAGAGGCCTTGTGGCTGAGTGCTGTTGTACTAGGTTTTTGAGGGCAGGACACTTGCTGGAGAAGTAGTACATGGAGTGACAGAGGTAGAGCTGATTGTAGGTTAGAAGGTTTGGCAGTTCAAGCCAGTGGAACTGGTGCAGCGCAGTACAGTGATGGGATCTATACAGGCAATTTCCAGCAATGTGGGCAATTCTGTTGTAGCAGGCTTCCATGTTGCATACGTCAGTTTTGTTGAGATTAGTTAGAATGGGGGATGCATAGAGTAAGGTGGATAGAAGTTGGGTGTGAGCAATGGCAGATCTTGTATTGTTGGTGAGAAACAGTTTAATGCGGTAGAGTGATTCCAGTTTGGCATGTGCTTTTTTTATAGTTAAGTTGAGATGACTATCAAATTTTAGGTGTCAGTCTATGGTTATTCCTAGTAGCTTAGTCTGTGCTACTGGAGTGATTAGAGTAGAACTTGATGAGTAGATGGTGAATTGACTGCTACTGGAATTTTTGTTAGAACTGGTTATAATCATTAGCTGTTTTTTTTAGGACTGAGGATAAGTTGGACTTTGGTAAGGTAATTTTCTATGGTATTCTACATGAATACAGACATGACTACATTCTGATTGCATGTTCTAGGTGGGTATGTACCTAGTCTTCCAGGCAAGTATGTACCTTGCCTTAAGCAGCATTTTAGCTTCCTGTAGGATGAGTCCTTAATATGGGCAAACAAGTATTTGCTTCAACAATACCTTTGGGTTGGGTGTCATCAGATGGCTATTCAGTGTCTGTCTGCCAGGGATGATGTGGTAGATAACCATGACACTTTGTCAGACATGGTATCCACCAGTCACCTCTGGGTTTTCTGCTTCAGGCTCAGCTTCTGGCATCCCATATAGTGGCTTTTGTAGCCAATGTCACAAGAATCAAAAATTATAAAGGTAAAATATCCTCAAAAAACAATTTAAGGTTATGCTGCTCAATGCTAGTAGTCTAAATCTGAAAGTGCACTCACTGGAAACACTCCTTTCCATTGTAAGATGTAGACCTCTGTACATTCATTGAGACCTGGTTCAGGGCCACAGAGACCACCTCAGCCATACCTGGATATAATGACTTCCACAAGTTCAGACCACAAAGTGAATGCATACTACAGGTGGAGGAGTGCCTTTATTCAAAGATAAATACACCTCTAGATTGGTTAAACAGAAGGATTCCCTAGAGTTAGTCCATCTGCAAGTAACTATAGGAAGTACCCATCTAAAAGATATCACAGCTACAGATACCCCTCCATGCCCCATGATATCCACACTGCCTCCTCAGATATACTAGAGTCATGCCAAATACAACCCCAAAGCCTGGTTATGGTTAACTACCTGTGCATAGATTGGGTAACTTATAGTTGTAGAAACACACTCACAGAAAGGTTCTTGAACTTCGTTAACTCACATGGTAGAGACCAGATATTTGGCACCACCACAAGGGGCCCAAACATTCTGGATTTGGTACTCTTCAGCACGGTGGACAGGTCTACCACCAGAGTTGTGCATTCCTCCCTGTTGAAGTCTGATCATAAATCAGTCTCTTTCAAAGTAACAATAGCATCAGAACCCCACCAGGAGAAAGTAGGCTCAATAACTTCTTGAAAACCAAGTACAGACTCTAATGTGACTGGAATTAGTAGCTTCCTATCTCTTGTCCCCACTGACACCAAGGGCACCCACACTGGTATATACACCAATGCATTGCATATACATCTCTACAAATGTAATGACTCAGACATTCCTGATAGGACTAATGCAAGGAACTCAAAAATAAAATCAAGTCTGCCTGGTGGACGTCCAACATAAACAACTTATATCAGAGAAATAAATTGCTGTCTAAGGGAAATAAGGACCAATCCCAGAAGTGGAAGCATGCCCTTCTCATCTGGACCAAGTAAAAAGACATCCTCTTAAGTCATATAACGTGAACAATAAATCAAGATTAGCATCCATAGCATAACCAAGGCAAAACCAGAAGGCATTTTTTAACTACATCTGGAACCTTAAATAAATAGGCCATATTTGAGCTGAACTGCTAGTGAATGGGACCACATGTCCTGAACCAGTGTAAATAGACAGCTTGATAGCAGACTGGTTCAGTGACAACTTCTCCCACCCAGTCCCCACCACATATACCCCAAAACATTCTTACCACCAACTCTCCACCTGGTAGCTCGAAAGAGCAGGTCTTAACTGCTCTCTCCAAGGCCAAAAACATAGCCTATATTGGAATCACTGAACATGCCAATGTGCATTTTCAAAGGTTTAAACCAGGAGTTTGCAACAACATTTGATACTCTTTCCAGCCGTAGCCTCAGCCCTGTTTTTGACTAGGGCTGAAGTAAAATGAGCTACCGTTATCCCCTTGCCCAAGGGTGGTACTCTCAGTGACTCTGGGAATTGGAGAATATAATTTTAATCATTACTGTACATTAGTTCAATCTGCTCTAAATTTTTGGTCTGCTTCTTCATGTTGTGTGCCTATTGCTAAAACATATAGCACCCACTTATTTTGGATTCCTGTTCTTCAATTTTCCTTTCATTTGTTTAATTTGCTATGCCACATTTGCCTTGCCCATCTAATTTTTCCCTCAACTTTTGTGGGGTTCCAGCTTTCTCTGTATGATGTCTCTAGTGGGTATCATAGGTCCATAGGTTGGTAAAGGCTATCGGCCCTAGGGCCTATACAAGCCTAGCCATAACAATTCTCTGGCTATTTCTTCCCACAGTATTTACTTCCCTGGACCCCTGTCTAGCAGGGTGACTGACGTGATCCCCAGGGTAAATTTACTATCTCCCATCCAATCATCAAGGTTCCTTTTGAAGAAGACCAAAGAGGTGCTCTGCTTGACATGTATGGGCAGTCTATTCCAGAGTCTGGGAGTCTCTGGGTCAGGAACCTATCCTTCCAGCATGTTTTGTTCATTGTGATGACAAGGTTTAGATCCCTAGAGCATGTGGCTCTGAGGGATTGGGATTTCTTTAAGTGTAGCATGTCCAACAGCTCTGGCTTTAACATGGCCTTGTATGCTAAGCAGAGATAGCCTCTGAGTAGACAATATGCGACAAAGTACAGCTGGAGTTATTTTAGACGGACAGCATAGGGCATCTGCTTTAGGCATGTGAGTCTTTTAGTGAGGTATTTCTGTGGCCTTTCCAGTTGATACAGATGTCTTGAGAGGTACATACCAAATGGGGCATTGTATTCTATAATGGGTCTAGTGAGGGATGAGTACAGTGGGGCAATGACCTCCTTTTTTTCTGGATGAAAAGCCCTTAGTGATGAGGTGTGCCACATAGAATGATTTCCTGACTGTTGTGGTGATGTGGTTATCAAAGGTGAGACCTCTGTCCACCTGTGCCCCTAAGTCTCTTATCACACTTTCGGTGTTTAGTGTACTGCCACCTATGTGGTAATTCACGGGTACATGTTTTTCCCAAAGGGGATAACTATACATTTCTTGGGACTGAGCTTGAGCCCATGGCTCTGGCACCAAACATCTGTTTCTGTAAGGCTTTTTTGTATAATATCCACATGATTTGTGGATTCAATAATGGCTCCCAGTTTGCTGTCATCTGCGAACTTTATTAGCTAGAGTCCCTTAGTGTTGGCTAGTACTTCAGAGAAGTAGATGCCAAACAAGAGCGGTCCCAGGACTGAATCCAGAGGTACTCCACTTGTCACTTCTCTGGAACTAGATTTAGAGTCGGCTACTTTTACAGTGTTGATTCTGTCAGTAAACCAGTTGGCAACCCATTGAGTGGCGTAGTGATTAAAGCCATTTATGATTTTTGAGTTGTCATTTAATGTGTCCTTATCTCACCAGAATTCTGGCTTATTTGACCATCCTCCAGACTTTTTCACTTTCTTTTTAATCTGGTGTCCACTCTTCTATATCCTCCTTCCTTTTGCTGAGTTTTAGCCTCACTTCCTCTTTCTTGAATAATCCTATGGTCTTAGGTATCATCTGCCTCCAACTACCCTCTTTCTACCCCAGCCATGCTTAGAAGCTCACATGGTGTAATGGTACATTACTTTGACTGTAGTTTACAGGGCCCTGTGTTCAAGACGTTGCAGGAAGCCATTTCCATATGGTCTCAGCTACAAAATTCCTTCTCCTTATGTTTCCCTTGTTTTCCTCAGTTCTCCCTTCTAGTTGCTTTTCGAACACTTTCATTAAACCTGGTCCTTTAATCTTTTCCATCTTCTTTAACATCATTGCATCCTTTTCTTGGTTTACTTGCACTACTAGTTTCATTTAATTGAAAATTATCTCATCATAATCCTCCCGTCCTCCCTTCTTTTGTTCCTGCAAGGTCTCCGAGTCCCAATGTCTTCAACAGTGTTCCCTTCACCCCTGGTAACTCAGACTTGGAGTGACTTTTTCTTATTTTTCCCTCCTGTGTTTTGATATCTCTTTCCAGTTTGCATTTCTGCAACATACATCTTACAATTTATGCTGCTCCCTTATGCTTTACTGAACAGTTCCTGACATAACTTCTGATGTTTGCATTTACTCATGTTCTTTAATTCACACTTCCTGTACGTCTGCCTTTATAGGTTCTGCTGTTTTCTTGTCCTGTACGAAATCATCATACTTAAGACCTCAGTGATTATCCCACCCTGATAATCACACATTATATATTTTATATATGTGTGTATATATCTATGTATATATTTATATATATATATATATATATATATATATATATATATATATATATATATATATATATATATATATATATATATATATATATACACACACACACACACACACACACACACACACACACACATACATGTATATTTGTAGAATTAAGAGATGAAGCCTGGCAATGAATGTGGAAAATAAGATATGAGGAAAACCACCAAAAAGTATAAATAGCTACATAACCAAACCAAAAAACTGATTCTCAGTGATGAGAAGTACTATTTCTCCCAGCAGATAGCCTCCCGCAGAAACAATCCAAAAAAATGTTGGCACACCACCCTCATCCCTAGCACCAAAGAAAACACATCCACTGCCACAGGTAACACCCCATCCCAAATAGCAGAAACTTTTCAGCACACATTTCACAGACAGTATTCTCATTTTACTCAATCATTCCAACAAACCCATGAATTCTCACCCCATGCACAACCCCAGTCCCCCCAGACTAATACAAATAACTCCTCCACTTCTTTCTTTCTCACCAGAACATAGTTACAGCTGGCCAACATCTTCCTCTCGTTAGTCTCCAAGCAGTAACTGCTCACCACATATGTTGGCTACTCTGTAAACTAAAACCCTGTTTTCCTTCCACTGAAAAACTCCCACCAGAATACTGAAAATGCTCTGTGGATGCTGTATCCTATACAGGCAGTACACTCATCAACCGATCCATCTCAGAATCTCACATCCCCATCTGATGAGAACAATCCCACCACCTTACATATCTGAAGAGCAGGTCCTCAAAGCCCTGTCCAAGGCAAAGAACATGTCCTCTATGGGACCAGATGACATCCTAAGCTGTCTTCTAAACAGGGTAAGACATGAATTAGCATCAGCACTAAATACCCTTTTCATTCATAGCCTAAGTACAGGGTTTGTTCCTGTAGAATGGAAAAGAGCTGATATTATTCACCTACACAAAGGAGACCTAGCTACAGACCAGAGGAATTGCAGACCCATAAGCCTGACCAGCCTCATCTGTAAGGTGATGGAACATATCATTATGGACCTCTTAAATAAAGACATAGGTGAACTCCAAACCCTGCACCCTACCCAATTCGGCTTCATGAAGGGCAGATCATGCCTGTTAAATCTGGTTGATTTCTTTGCAAGTGTGACCAAGGCCATTCATCATCATCATCATCATCATCATCATCATCAGCCCCCTTTTTCCCATTTTTCTACATGGGGCCGGGGTATCATGTTAACTGTCACCAACTCTCTCAATTCAGTGCCACACTCCTGCCTTCTTCAACACTCATGCCTGACTGTCGCAGATCTTCTTTCACACAATCCATCCACCTCTTTGCTGGACATCCTCACTTCCTCTTTCCTTCTTCCTGTCTGTCCCAAATCTTCCTCACCAGATTGTCTTCTGCTTTTCTACTTAGGTGCCCAAACCACCGTAATCTGATCTCTTTGATCTTTTCTGCAATTGGAGCTACTTTGGCTTCTGCTCTTATGTCCTCATTTCTTTCTCTGTCCCACAGTGTGCATCCTATCACTTATCTCAGGCACTTCATTTCCATCACTTTTAGCTTCTTCAACTGTTCTGCCTTTCCTGACCAGGTTTCTGTACCATACAGTAGTACTGGTTGCACCACTGTCTTGCAAACCTTACTTTTCAGCTTCTTTGGCATTCTTCTGTCATAGACTACACCTGACTCTATGACAGTAGGGTGTAGCCCCTCTGATTCTAGCTTTGACCTCTTCATTCAGACTACCCTTCTTCTCAACTACTCCTCCCAGATACTTGCAGCTGTTTACCTGTTCCACTATCTTCCCTTCTATATCTTTTCTCAGCTTCTTCTGATTTCCCCAATTTGTTGACATTACCACTGTCTTATCTCTGCTTAGTTTCATCCCACGTGCCTTCAGATTTGCATTCTATTCTCCTGAACTTTGCTGAAGTTCTAGTTCAAAGTCTGCCTGTACTGCCACATCATTTGCATACAGCAGCTTTGCTGATCTGTCCCCTCCAACCTGTTTGCTAATGTAGTCCATCATCAGTATGAACAGCAGTGGGCTCAGAGCTGAACCCTGATGTACACCCACACCCACTGGGTATCCGTCTGTGAGGCCGAACACTGTTCGTACTTGAGTCCTTGTACATTGCCTGTCCTAATTCTACCAATGTTTCTGAGACTTCAAACCACCACATTAATTCCCAGATCAGCTTCCTTGGGACATTGTCATATGCTTTCTCCAAGTCTAGGAATGCCCAGTTGGACTCTCTCCTCATCTCTAGCTTCTTCTCAAGTATCTGTCTCAGTGCAGATGTAGCACACCCACAGGTGTAGCTGAATAGTGTACGGATTCCTTCCTACCTGACTCTGGTGACACCCCTATTTACACCCAACACAAAATGGTTGCAAATAATAACAGATTTTATTATAGATGGAAGCTATAGTCTTAACAGGCAACAGCACAGTAGCAAACAAATTATTGCAGTAGCATAAAATTTAGCAATAAGGCAGTATGAGGCATACATACAGTAAAATCACACCTCGCAGAACTCAATAAGAGAGGTCTTATCATTCAAATATGAGCAAAAATACAATGTCATTATAAGTTCATAGGTTCAGAGGTAGGTACTAGGCTATCGGCCCAAGGGCTTAAGTAAGCCTGGCCAACAAGGTTCCCTGGCTTACGCCATCCAAGAAAGTTATTTTCCTGTGCCCCTGTCGAGCAGAGCCACAAAAGTGATCCCCGGGGTGTATTTCCTATTTCCCATCCACTCATTAAGATTTTTCTTGAAGAGTGCTAATGAGTAACTTTGCTTGACATAGATGGGTAGCTTGTTCCAGAGTATGGGAAGTCTCTCAGACAGGAATCTATCCCTCCAGCATGTCCTATTTATTGTGGTGACAAGGTTTAGGTCCTTAGAGCGTGTAGCTCTGAGGGATTGGGATTTCTTTAGGTGTAGCATGTATAACAGCTCTGGGTTTGACAAAGGTTTATATGTTAGGCAGAGATCACCTCAGAGTAGGTGATATGCTACAGAGTAAAGCTGGCATTTTTGAGATGGTCAGTGTAGGGCATCTGTTTGAGGCCAGTAATCCTCTTTGTGAGGTACTTCTCTGGCCTTTCCAGTTGCTGCAGATGTCTTGTGAGGTACATTCCAAAAGGGGCATTGTACTCTATATGTCTAATGAGTGTCGAGTAGAGAACAATGACCTCTTTTTTCCTGGATGAGAACCCTTTTGTGATGATGTGTGCCACCTAGAAGGATTTCCTGACTACTGTGGCGATATGATTATCAAAGGAGAGACTACTGTCCACCTGGGTCCCAAGGTCTCTTATCATAGATTCGTCATTAAGTAGACCGCTGCCTATGTGGTAGTTCATGGGTACAGAGTTTTTACCAAAGGAGATGACAATGCACTTTTTGGCATTGAGCTTAAGGCCATGGCTCTGACACCAGGCATCTGTCTTAGTGAGGCCCTTCTGAGGATGTCCAGATCATTTGGGAACTCAACTATGGTTCCTAGTTTGCAGTCATCTGCGAACTTCATTAGCCAAAGGCCTTCTGTGTTAGCCTGTACTTCAGAGAAGTAGATACCAAACAGGAGAGGTCCCAGGACTGAACCCTGTGGTCCTCCACTTGTCACTGGTTTGAAGTCAGGTTTCGAGTCTGCAACTTTTACAATGTGGGTTCTGTCAGTGAGCCAGTTGGCAACCCATCTTGTGATGTAGGGATTTATACCTAGTTTAGTGAGTTTAGCTATAATTCCAGAATGGGGGATGGTGTCAAAAGCCTTGGGGAGGTCAAGATAGGCTGTTTGAACCACCTTACCCTCGTCTACGGCTTTGGTGACTGCCTCAAAGAAGTCGATCAGGTTCAGGAGACATGATCTGCCTTTCACAAACCCGAACTGGGTGGGGTCCAGAGTTTGGAGGTTACCGATGTGTTTGTTTATGATTTCCATTGCATGAAGTTCTGATTATATTATATCAATATTCCATGGCCTTATAGACCAGGCTCATCAGGCTAATAGGGTGATAGTTCCCAGGATCAGTGGTGGCTCCCCCTTTGTGGAGTGGGATAACTGTTGCTGTGTGCCATTCAGTGGGCACAAAGCCTGACGTAAGGCTATGATTGAACATGATGCTTAGGTGGGGAGTCAGTTCATTTTGAAGTTCGTGTAAAATGCAGCCTGGGAAGTAAAGATTCTATAATGCAACAATACTAACAGCAGCTATAACCTTGATCAGTTCTAATCAAACCAAACTGTGAAACCACTTTGTTATACCCCGTTCACTGGCCAGTGACTACTTACAGTCTTAATGCCGGTATAATGGAGCCTGAAGTTGGAGCTCATATCAAACCCGGGTATTTGTAATCCAGAAAGCATTTAAGGAGAAATCTACACTGAGGGGTGAGTAACATGAGATCCACAAATGACAGCCAGTACTATTTTGAGATAAACCTAAATAGTTTCAGTTCAGAAAAGGAAAAAGGGAAAAACTTAGGCCTACAGTCCCAATCGAAACTATAGCACAAGCCTATGAAAGTATAAAATGGCAGTCGAAGCCTCTCACCACTCTGTTGACATTATTCTGGATGTCAGGCACCACAGTTCCACTGATGAGAAGTGTAGTGATCACCCAACAGTCATCTGGTAATCAAAAATGGCTTCTTTATAATAGGTGCAATGGTATTCCTGTCCTTGCTGATCAGATGTAGGCATGGGATTACTGGTTCCAGACTTCTCTCCTGATTCCACAGATCACCATCAACCAGGTTTTTAGAGGAGGGAAAACATGATCTGCAGCTTCCCTTCCCTGTCCCAGACACTAGAAAAATCTGGTTTTAATGCAAGGCCCCTTATTCCTTCACCCTGTGTTTCAGTCTCCTCCCTTTCACTTTTGTTTCTCTCTTTTATATAAAATGAAAAGGAGCTCCACCTTGTGGTGTATTGGAAAACTACAGTCTGTTAACCATACAGTGAAATACAGTGGGAGCTACACAGACATCGGGTCAATTGTGCTCCATCCTGATCTGAATCCAAACTGCTCATCTCCCATCTTACTTTCTACTACTCTGTGTATCCATTTATCGATCACCCTCTCCAGAACTTCATGCAATGTGATAGGAGTTTGATGCCTCTGTACTGCCCACAGTTGTGGATGTCCCCTTTGTTCTTGTACACTGGCATGAGTATGCTTATTCTTCAGTCATCTGGGATATGCCTCTCTCCACACTGCTATTAGTATCCTCAAGAGCCATTTCTCCCCAATCTCACCCAGCATCTTTATCACATCTACTGTGACCTCATCTGAGCCTGCTGCTTTCCCTAACTTCATCTTCCTTAGTGCTGTTCTTACTTCTTCTAGGGTGGGCTCCTCTTCTTCTCTCATTGTAGGCTGTTTCTGGGGTAGTACAGCTTCTGTTGGGTTTTCTTCATTCAGAAGCTGCTGGAAATACTCCTTCCATCTGCCTTTGATGTCCTCTGGGCTGTTGAGCAGGTTGTTGCTGGCATCCCTTATGAATGGTGTCTGACTATCTTCTTTATCTTTCTGTCTTTGCCTTTCAATCTGATATAGTTTCTTTGTGCCCCTTACTTAGTCACTTTCCAGAAGTTGGTACAGTGCCTCTGATGCCCTACTCTTTTCTATTGCAACTTCTTTCTTAGCTTCTTTGTTAGCTAACCAGTAGTCCTTCCTAGCTTGGTCAGTCTTTTGTGTTTTCCACTTCTTCCTGCACTCCTTTTTTCTTTTGAGGACTTCCTGGACTTGGTCATTCCACCACCAACTTTCCTTATGTACCTTATTTCCATACCTGTCTCGGCCACATATCTTTTCTGGCGTCTTAACACATGCTGTTTTTAGGCGCTACCATTCTTCTTCAACTCCACCTATTTCCTCTCCTTAGGGTGCAAGGCCATTGATGAGGGCAAATCTGAGCACACAGCATACCTCAAATAGGCAAAGGCTTTCGTCACAATTCCACATTCAGGCATTACCGATAAACTTAGCAAACTGAATGTAAACCCCTTCATTGTAAGATGGGTTGCCAACTGGCTCTCAAACCAGACACACACTTTCAAAATGGGTGACTCCACATCAACCAGCAGACCTGTTACCAGCAGGGTGCCACAGGGGTCAGTGCTGAGCCCCCTACTGTTTGGTATATACTTATCAGAAGTTCTGGTCAAAACAAAAGGGTTATGGCTAACCAGGTTTGCAGACGACTGCAAACTAGGTGCAATTATTGCATCCCCAAATTATGTTAGTAAACTCCAGGATTGTCTCACACAGACCAGTAACTGGTTTATTAGTCACGGTCTCAAACTGAATGCGAAGAAATGCATCATCATTCCCTTTGGCACAAACAATGTTCCTTCACACTATCAGATCAGTAAGAATACCCTAAGTACCCATGAAGTGGTAAGGTTGACCGAAACCTTAACTTTGACCACCACGTGCCTACCATTCTAAGGAAAGCTTTCCATGTAGCTCACTTGATTAGTAGCACTGCCTTGACAGCAAAAGAAGTTATGACCCCCCCTATACTCAGCACTTATCCAGCCCATAATTGAGTATAGTGTACCATTCAGTATGTACTGTACTAAGCATCTACAGCAATTAGAGAAATCTCAGAGGTTTCTAACAAAGACGTGTGCCTTACACAGACTGACTAAAATCCCTGTCACTATACTCCATATTGTATAGACTTCTCAGGGAAGACTTATGCCTGGCCTACAGAGCACCCCAAGACCCAAATCTAGTAAACTTACTGCATGTATATAAATCAAATGGGTCTAGGGCTACCCATTCCAGGGACTAAAATATGGCCTGTACCTTAAATAGGACATGCTGGAGGGACATATTTATCTCCCAGCGACGGCCACATCTTTCGAACAGATTACCAATTCACATGAACAGAGCATCTCTATGACACTGTTCAACAGGAACCTGGATGAGTGGATGGGGCACCAGAAACTCTTAATGGAGATAATGCCCACAACCCTCCTGGACATGGGTAGTCATCACTAAATGCAATCTTGGGTACTGAATAGTACCTCTATGGTATTACATTGGGTTAAAACGGCTAGGCTTAACATGACCTCTGGGTCGATAGACTAGTAATCTTCTATTAGCCTATGATCCAATATATCCCCCCATTACAAAGGCAGGTAAGTGCAATGACATCACCAATTACTGAGCCATCACTGGCCTATCTCCGCTATCCAAACTGTTAGAAAAAAACGTACATAAACAAATACTTAATCATACTGTACAAAACAATTTACTAACCAGCACACAACAACAGCTTCTAACCTCCACAGCTTGGAACTACTGCATTAATCTCCTTCACAGATACAGTAAACAAAGGCAGGGGTGCTGTACTACTGACCTCATTATTACTTCTTCGCTTGTCCAAGGCCTTCTAAACCATTCCCCACCAAATACTACTACAAAAACTCTCTACCCTTGGTCTCTCCTCTATAAGCCAACAATGGTCTGATACCTACTTAACAGGCAGACAACAATGCATCAAGTGGCAGGGAAGCCTTTCCAACTATCTACCTAATAGCACAGGAGTTCCTCAGGGGTCCAGTCTTGGACCTTTACTATTTACCATCTTCATTAACTACACTCACACTGCCTCCCACCATAGCTTACTAATGCAATCTGGGAATGATTCAACTATCATCTCCTCCTCCAACAGCATAGAGCACCTTCTGGATCTAACCCAAACTGCCTCCACTTCCACAGAGAACTGTCTGAACAATGCACAACTCCTGCTGAACCCAAATTAAACAAAACTCCTCCTTTTTCACACACCAAAATCTCTCAGCTGTCTTGAAAATCATCTCTAAACATTACTCAAGTACAAGTCGTTTCTCAAGACAAACCACTAGGCGTGACCATACACAGGAATCTTTCCTTTGATCTACACATCTGCATTACAAACCAAAGGAATCAGTAAAAATTAGGGATGCTGTACAGGCACAAATACTTCATTAATACTAACACCAAAACCACCCTTGCCACTACTTATCTGCTCCTGACTCCTCTCTACAGTGTACCCATTCTGACAAAGACTCAGAATGTGCTACATTACAAACTTGAATCCAGTTATAATTAAATTGCTATATTTGCTATAAATGCAATCCATAACAGACACCATTCCACCTCCTTCCATGCCCTCAAGCTCAAACTTCTACTCCTCCCATAACAGTTACAACCCAACATGGCACATAAAGTTATATTTCAACCATGATAACTGCTCAGCACTCAACTGAGTTCTCCAAACCTACATACCCAGCAGGTAGTAAAAAAAGTACAGCATCTATACTCCAACACTATTGGAAAACTGGAATACCTTAGCAGCACACTTCAGAGCTATAACAAGCCCTAAGAATTTTACAGTTAAAGTAAAAAAAAAACACCTCCCAGGTACAACCATCTGCCCCATTCCCAAAAAACCTAGCTACCAAATTTTAACATGCCTCCCTACCTTCTTCTCCTTTACTCCTTACACCCACCATACTCTCTTCCCTCTCCCCTTCAAAGGGGCAATTTATTAAAACTTGTCCAAGCACTTGATACATGACTATATACTAACTGAGATCAAAGTATATAAACTGTCATAACGTACACCAACAGTCTACCTAAAATGACAGTAATAGTTAAACTACCTGATTCAACTTATATCTCTGTATTTCTTGTTTGCAAGAATTAGTGTTCGAATAGTATTCCAACTGTGTGTCAATATGTTTATCTGCAACATATTGTGAGCTACACTCCCCTATGTAATTAGAAGACTGATGTAAATAAAAGTACATACACTTAATCTCTGCTGCTTTCCTCCCCGGGCATCCACTGAAAATGAGTTCCTGACCCAGTCAGACTGTCCTTGTTAACACATGGGAAATAAATAAAAAATATATACATATATATATATATATATATATATATATATATATATATATACATATATATATATTTATTTTTATTTAACTATGCCTTAATAATAATATCTACTGATGCTGCTGCTGCCAGGGATCCCTTCTCCTGATGCACTCCTTGTCTCTCCCCCTCTCTCAAACACACGCGCGCGCACACACACACACACACACACACACACACACACACACACACACACACACACACACAGAGACACACACACAGTCCCTTTTGCTTTCAAACATACATTCTACTTTCATATGTGCATTCACTCACACACCCAGACCAACATAAACCCACTAATACGCAATCATACACGCATAAACGTTTTTCAAACTGTTTGGCTAACCTCCCAGAACTTGTAACTGTACATATTTTCTCCAAATGACCAGTTTGTTACATCGTATTTATGCTCCTTTTTTCAAATATTTGTGTTATACAGGTAAATTAATGTGCCTACCCCAGCAATTATTCTGTTCCAAGGCATGAGAATAACAATACATTCTGTACACTGTCATAAATAATTAAATGCCTTAAAAAGGATATGCTGGAACACTGGTAATTGCCACTAACAACATTACCAATTGGGAGGTTTAGATAGCATTCCTACAATTGTCTGTAGAGCTGTGTATCTATTGAGATTAATGAGAAAGCAGAATGGAAAAAGTGGAAGAAATACTCTTTGCCATTCAGGGGAAAATATGGGCAGATGCCATGTACAAATGATCTGTTCTCTCCCTGGGTGTAATCAAACTTGTTTTAGTCATAGGTGACTCCATTTGGAGACAAAGACAGCACTATTGTAATACAGCATAAGACCCTCGATTGTCCACAAGACAAGTGAAAGTTACCTTTCCAAGCATGTCCAGAGGTCAGCTTCAGGTGTACTCTCCAGTTCATCTGGTGGAATTGGGCATACTGAGGCAATGTCACAACTGCCTCATGTATACAGACAACCCTCTCCTCTTACCTCTAGACACAAACACTTGTGAGAGATGCAAATACACAGCCAGACTGGAGGCTAAGCGCTCTCAATCCATGACTGTAACAGACAGTTAAGAGGAGAAGAGACACACTAGCATCACATCACCAGTCACACATGAATCTACAAAACAAGCACTGTCAAAACATACGCATAAATACACAAAAACATATTTGGAGGCACTAGGTACCAATCTGAAAAAGAAACAGTGCCCTCCAAAGCAGACAAGCAAGCAACCTGCACCTCCAAACACAAGCCAGAAAACACATAATTCACCTCAGCAGTGTGCCTCACGACAGGCCCTAAGGCAAAACACCATACCCAACACGCTAGTAATAGGAGACTCTATAGTAAGGCACACAGATGTTCCACTCACCAGGCTGAACAAGGAGAAGGTTACTGTCAGCTGCCTGTCGGGTGCTAGGATCTGCCACATAACACAGGCACTTAGGTCACTCCAGAACAAGTACAAGTATAACGCTGTAATTGTACATGTTGGTGTGAATGATCTAAGACGTACCTCTCTGGACTACATGAAAAGAGACATCGAGGAGCTCTCTGATCATGTAGCACAAGCTGGTATGACCCTGACCTTGAGTAGCATACTACCTTCACCTCGAATGATACCACAATACAAAGACAAAATGATCAATTTCAACAATTGGCTAAGCTTCTGGTGTCATTCTAAGGGGATCCAGTGTCTGTCTGCCTGGGATGACATGATAGACAAGCCTCGCTGTTTCACCAGAGATGGTTTGCACCTGTCACCCCTAGACTTTCAAATACTGGCCAAGGCTCTTGCCGTCCCCATAGTGCCTTTTTTAGGCAAATCTCAAAGGACAAACCAACCACCGTAAAAAGCACAGGTAACCAAAAACTAAGGGTAATGCTACTCAACGCCAGAAATCTCAACCTCAAAATGCACGCACTCGAGGCACTCCTCAGTATGAAGAAAATCGATGTTTGTGCAGTGACGGAAACCTGGTTCAAGGCTCCAGAGAGCACCCCAGCACTACCAGGTTACAATTCATATCATACCTTCCGGCCTCAATTACCGGATCACAGTACGAAGGGTGGAGGTGTATCCATATTCATCAAGGACACCCACATCTCCAGGTCCATGATGCCCCAGAGATCATCCGTGCGCAACTATCAGCAGGCAAAACCACATTTCAAGTCGTAGCCTGTTATAGATCGTCCACCATGTTTCAAGATGCTAACTCAGCATTCCTTGAGGCATTGGAAAATATAAAGGTCCTACCCAACACCATAAATTTGGGTGATTTCAACTACCCTGGTATAGACTGGGTGAACTACCAAAGTTCTAACTCCTATGCCCAGTGGTTCATAGAATTTATAAATTCAAATGCCCTTGAACAACTGGTATGTTCTCCCACTAGAGGGGACAACATATTGGATTTAGTCATCACAAATATGGGCACCCATTGTACCACACCCGTTATCACTCCCTCTCTGGTCAGATCAGACCACAAACTGATAACCCTAGACATCCTCACCCCTCCACCTCCCCCAGTCAAAGAAACCATTGTAAAAAACCTTTCCAAAGCAAACTTCAAACTACTTGCATCAGAAGTGGAAAGCTTCACTATTCCCTTGCAGAAGGATAATGATATCCAGGATGCAGAATCCTACACCAAGGCACTCTATATGCATCTTCAGGATTGCATGGACCGTGCTATCCCAAATAAAACCAAGACTCCTTCCTCAAGCAAGAAGAAACCAGTCTGGTGGACCCCGGCCATAAGCAAACTATACAATAAAAGGAGGAGACTTATACAAAAAAAGGCCAAATCTCAAGTAGAAAAATCTTCCCTGATCAGCTTTAGTAAGAAATTGAGGGCCCTCATCAAGTCAACTAAAGCTAATTTTGAAAAGAAAGTTGCCAAGGATGCCAAGGATAACCATAAGGCCTTCTATGGCTATGTCAAAAACCTAAATGGCAATGCTCAGGTCTGTTCTGAGCTAGTACAAAATGGAACAAAATACACTGACCCCACTGACATTGCCAACATCTTGGCTGACAGGTTCAATGCAAATTACCCCCCCCACCACCACCACCTACAGGGCCTATTACTATTCCATGGGATTGTGTAACTCCAATTATTACTGATACGTTGGTTAATAAGGCTCTATCTAAAGCTAAAAACACTGCCTCCATGGGACCAGATGGTGTCCTGGGCTGTGTCATACGCGAGCTCCAAAATGAATTAACCCCACATCTGAATACCCTGTTCAGTCTCAGCCTCTCGACAGGATATGTGCCCATAGAATGGCGCACAACAATGGTGGTTCCACTGCACAAGGGTGGGCCCACAACCAACCCTGGGAACTACCGACCAATAAGCCTGACCAGTTTGATCTGTAAGGCAATGGAGCGAATCATTATGGAACTCATAATTGGAGAGATTGGGAACCTCCAAACACTTGACCCCACACAGTTTGGCTTCGTCAAGGGCAGATCATGCTTCCTGAACCTGGTGGACTTCTTTGAGACAGTTACTCAGGCTATAGATAAGGGAAAGGAAGTACACATGGATTATCTTGACCTTGCTAAAGCATTTGACACCATTCCCCATTCAGGTATTATTGATAAACTCACCAACCTGGGCATAAACCCTTACGTCACAAGATGGATCACAAACTGGCTCTCAGACAGATCCCACAAAGTAAGAGTAGCGAGATCTATGTCCGAATCCAGACCAGTAATGAGTGGTGTGCCTCAGGGCTCTGTCCTGGGGCCCCTCCTGTTTGGCATATACTTCTCTGAAGTACAGGCAAACACTGAAGAGGTGTGGCTGACCAAGTTTGCAGACGACTGCAAACTGGGTGTTATAATAGAGTCTCCGGCTGACATGGATATCCTCCAGAAGGGCCTTAATGAGACTGATGCATGGTGTCAAAGCCATGGTCTCAAGCTAAATGCTAAAAATTGCGTAGTAATCCCCTTTGGAAAAAACAGAGTACCCACGAACTACCACATAGGAGGTAACCCCCTGAAATCTGAAGTAGTAATAAGGGATCTAGGGACCCAAGTAGACAGTCAGCTTTCTTTTGATAACTATATTGCCAAGGTGGTTAGAAAATCCTTCTATGTGACCCATCTGATCACAAAAGGGTTTGCATCAAGATCTAAGGATGTAATGGTGCCCCTCTACTCTTCCCACATTAGACCCATTATTGAGTACAATGCACCAATTGGTATGTACCTGGTTAGGCTTCTCCAGCAGCTGGAGAGACCACAGAGGTACCTCACTAAGAGGATTACTGGCCTCAAACAGTTGCCTTATGCAGCACGATTGAAAAAACTAAGGCTTTTCTCTGTTGCATAGCGCCTTCTCAGAGGCGATCTCTGTCTAACATACAGAGCCATGTCCAACCCAGAACTGTTGAACATGCTCCATCTTAGCAAAACCAAATCCACTCGAGCTACATGCTCTAGGGATATAAACCTCAGCACAACAATGAATAGAACATGCTGGAGGGATAGATTTCCTTCACAAAGACTTCATTTGCTATGGAACAAGGTCCCGATCTACATAAGACAGAGCCCCTCACTATCACTCTTCAAGAGGAACCTTGACGAGTGGATGGGTAACAGAAAGTTCACACCAGGGATCATACCAACAGCTCTACTAGATAGGGGCCAAGGGTACTAGCTGCTAGATCAAGGGCCTTGGGAACTAACCAAAGGGGCGGTGAATACCACACAATGTGGCTGGGCTAATATATGCCTTCAGGCAGATAGCCCAGTACCTACCTATGAACCTATGAACCTATAAAAAATGTCCCACTCACCAGATTGGAGACAGGAAATAGTCAGGGTCAACTGTCTGTCCAGTGCCGGGATCTGGCACATCACACGTGTATTTAAGTCTCTCAAAAACAGGCACTGTTATTACTCTGTCATAGTCCATGTTTGTGTGAACAACTTCAGACATACCTCACTATACTCCATGAAGAGAGACATGACTGTGCAGTCTGATAAAGTGTCACAGGTGGATATATCCTCAGCCTAAAGCAGCATTCCACCTCCAGCTCATATGATGCCTCAATACCCACAAAAATGATAGACTTTTATGTGGGTATCCAGTACCTGTTGGCCTGGGATGATATGGTAGATAACCATGAAACTTTGTCAGACATGTTCTCCACCTGTCACCTCTGGGCTTTCAACTACTGGGTAATCCTCCTGCCTCCCATATAGCGGCTTTATTAGGCAATGTCACAAAAACAAAATTCCCAACATAAAAATATAAGCAAAAGACAAACTTAAGGTTATGCTGCTAAACACTGGGAGTCTAAATCTGAAACTGCAGTCACTGTACACACTCCTCACTTTAGAGGATGTGTTAATCTATGCAGTCACAGAGGCACGGTTCAAAGCCACAGACAGCACCCCAACATATCTGGATATAATGCCTTACACATGTTCAGACCACAAAATGAAAACTGAAGGAGGAGGAATGCCAGTATTCAAACTTAAATATACCTGTAGATTACTTAAACAGAATGATTCCTTAGAGTAACAACATGTGCAAATAACCGTGGGAAATACCCCCTGAAAGATACAGCTACAGTTCCTCATCCGTGATCCATATTATTCACACTGCCTCCTTGGATCTACTTGTGTCACTCAAAATAGATGCCAAAAGCCTGGTTATGGGTGACTAACTACCCGTCCTTAATATGGGTAACTTACACGTGTAGAAACACACTTGTGGAACGTTTCTTGGACTTTGTTAACACAAATGCCATGGAGCAGATACTTGGCAACCCCACACGGGCCACAAATATTCTAGCCTTACTAATCACCAGCATGGTATCACGGTGGACCACCACAACAGTGCAGTCCTCCCTGGTGAAGTATGATCAAAAATATGTCCCTTTTGAAGTAACAATAGCATCAGACCCCCCCCCCCCCGCCAGTGGAAAGTAGCCTAAAAAACTTCTACAAAGCCAAGTGCAGTCCCTTAAACAAAGGCATTAATAGCTTCCTATCTCATGTCACCACTAACGCCAAGAACCCCTACAGTGGGGTGAACACTAACATAGAAATATACATACATTCATACATTTGTATATGCCATTTAATATTAAAAACACACACAGACTTTATATTTAAAAAAAAAAAATATATATATATATATATATATATATATATATATATATCTGTATTGTACAGAGTTATGCATTGAAGTACGGCATGTATTTATTATGTACATTTAAAAATTCTCGTTCCCTTCACTTGTGCGATGTGTCAAACACAGTGGGAGTGTCTGTTACCATGTATCTGATCACCAGATATGCATAACTCTTAGTCAGGACAGGGTTTCAAAAGAAAATATAGCATATGTTTACAAGGAATGAAGCATCCTTTTATTTTCATCACTTCAAAGCATTCAGCTCAGGCAGGGCTTGCGGGACAGCTTGCACGTCTTTTGCCAAATTTACATAACATCATCTTGATATTGAAATGCTTAGGAAAAAAACACTGTTAATGTACAGTAAGTCTGTTGGACTCACAATACTGGATTTTTATATGCAAATGCTCAACAGGAAGCAGAGAACGAGGCAAATGTATGTGCCAAAATACTGTCTGCTTACCCTTCCAGCTATTGTGTTGAAAGGCATGACTGTAACTATGTATTGAGTACCCTGACAAATAGACATGACCTGGTGTAGAATATGGTATCAAAGCAGGACCATAGGTAATTATCATTAGCAGAAAGACCCAGTGAGAGTTTTAGACAGCATTGCTTCAATTGTCTTCTCGGCCATATCTACTCTGTGATTATTCCTTGAGTCTGAATGTGTTCCCTTTCCCTTTTTTTGGTATTTTTACTGGTCTGAGCATTTGCTGCAAATGGTGTATTCCAATCACCCAAGTAAGCAAATACATTGACATCACAGTGCACACGGGCACATGTAACATCATCAAATACAGACTTTCCTTCCCTATATATGATCATTTCATGATAGATTTCTACCAGTATAGGATCAAAGCCGACAGCTTACTATATAATCCCTGGCTTCAACATAGCCTTGTGAAGCTGTGTACTACATACTACTTTGACAACAGCCTGTTTCCCAAGTGAAGACAGTATTGGTAGAAAAATAATTATTCAATATTTTGCTCAGACAATTTCTAAACAGCAAGGGCTTCTTGCTGTTAATCATTCTCATGGTCACTTGGAACAGGCATCCTTTAAAAAAAATACAGTGGCATCAAAGGTCACTTTGGACAAAACACTACAACTGTGTAAAGGACCCAATTTGGTTGCTCCACATATATAGTTTCGAAATGACGTTTTTTGCTCTCCATTTGTGGAGTTGGCTTTGCTTATTCACCTTTATTATTTAGGGTAGACAGGTACAGACCATTGTATGCAGCTTTTACAAGATGCTGGTTAAAAATTAGTGGTGATTTCCACAGCCCTCTCAATGTGAACACCTGCGGAGGATGGCTGGGGATTTTTTCATAGGTCTTCTATGAGCTGAAGTAATTTTGCATTGGAGAAGTCCTTATACATGGTTGTATTTGGTGGTAGACTGGAATCATTAAGCCTGACAGCAAAGGTAATCAGTCTGTGGTCAGATTTAAACAGGAGTGAAGACATACATGGTGGGGTACAGGCAGGTAGTAGACTTGTAACTTCCAGGTCAAACAGAAGGAAATGCTGAGCATATCCATTTTTAGAGGTATAGGTGTGCCAATCAGTACTTGGGTAGCAGAAGTGCTCCAGCCAGAACTTATTGGGTTTGATATTTACCTCTCAGTGGTATTAAGGTAATTTCAATAATCTGGTCATCCATGACCTAAGGCACTTCACCTAAAGGGTCATGCAGAGAGACATGAAGGAGCTTACTATGACTGTGTTAGAGGGAGCAAAGACACTGGTCTTAAGTGGTATATTACCTTCACCAAAAATGATGCCTAATTAGCAAGACAAGATAGTTTCATAGGTTCATAGGTAGGTACTAGGCTATCTGCCCGAGGGCATTTATAAGCCTAGCCAGAGTGTGTCTGCTTTCGCCACCCCATTGATTAATTAACTGATCCTCTGTCAAGCAGAGACAATGAAGTGATCCCAGGGGTGTATTTTCTGTTACCCATCTACTCGTCAAGGTTTCTCTTCAAGAGTGTTAGCGAGGGGCTCTGCCTAATGTAGTTTGGAATTTTGTTCCAAAGCATGGGGAGTCTCTGTGATAGGAATCTATCCCTCCAGCATGTTCTATTTATTGTGGCGAGGTTTAGCTCACTAGAGTGCATGGCTCGCACTGACTTGGATTTCTTTAGGTGGAGCATGTCCATCAATTCTGAGTTGGACATGGCATTGTAAGTCAGGCAGAGATCACCTCTGAGTAAGCGATATGCCACTGAGTACAGCCGGAGTTTTTTAAGTCGGGCTGCATAGGGCATATGTTTGAGGCCAGTAATCCTCTTGGTGAGGTACTTCTGTGGTCTTTCCAGCTATTGGAGGTGTCTTGTGAGGGAGGTACATCCCAAACGGGGCATTGTACTCTATGATGAGTATGATGAGTGATGAGTAGAGAGGCACTATAACCTCTTTATTTCTAAATGCGAACCCTTTAGTAATTAGATGGGCCACATAGAAGGATTTCCTAACTACTTTGGCAATATGATTGTCAAAGGAGAGATTACTATCTACCTGGGTCCCCAGATCTCTTATTACCTCTTCTGTATTAAGGGGGCTGCCATCTATGTGGTAATTCATGTGTGTTTTGTTTTCCCCAAACGGGATCACTATGCATTTTTTGGCATTTAGCTTGATACCATGACTTTGACACCAGGTGTCCGTCTCAGTAAGGTTTTTTGGAGGATGTCCGTGTCAGCCAGAGAGTCAATTATGGCTCCCAGTTTGCAGTCATCGGCAAACTTGGTTAGCCATAGTCCTCCTGTGTTTGCCTGTACTTCTGAGAAGTATATGTCGAACAGTAGGGATCCCAGGACTGAGCCTTGCGGGACACCACTTGTGACTGGTTTAGAGTCGGACCTGGATCCCGCTATTCTTACCATGTGAGTTCCATCTGTAAGCCAGTTGGCAACCTATCTTGTGATGTAGGGGTTTATGTTCAGGCTGGTGAGTTTTTCTGTAATTCCCGAGTGAGGAATGGTGTCAAAAGCCTTGGCGAGGTCAAGGTAGGCTGTGTGAACCACCTTTCCCTCATCTATGGCCTTGGTGACTGTCTCGAAGAAGTCAACCAGGTTTAGTAGGCATGATCTGCCCTTAACAAAGCCGAACTGGGTCAGGTCAAGTGTTTGCAGGTTCCCAATGTCTTTGTTAATGAGTTTCATGATGATGCGCTCCATAGCCTTGCAGACCAGGCTAGTCAGGCTTATGGGGCGATAGTTACCAGGGTCAGTTGTGGCCCCTCCTTTGTGGAGTGGAATAACCATTGCTGTGCACCATTCTATGGGCACGTAGCCTGTGGAGAGGCTGAGGTTGAACAGCATGTTTATGTGTGGGGGGGGGTTAGTTCGTTCTGTAGTTTATGCAAGATGCAGCCTGGGACACCATCTGGCCCCATTGACGCTGTGTTTTTGGCTTTTGAAAGGGCTGTTTCTCCTGTGTGTCTTGATTTCCGGGACACTCCACTTTTCCGGTATTGTTGTGGGCCCTTTTATGGGTGAGGGGGGGGTGAAGGTTTGCACTGAATCTATCTGTCAGGATGTTGGCAATATCAGTAGATTCAGTATATTTTGTGCTATTTTGCACTCGTTCAGTGCATATCTGCGAATTGCCACTTAGATTCTTAACATAGCTAAATAAGGCTTTGTGGCTATCTTTTGAATCCTTGGCTATTTTTCTTTTGAAGTTAGCCTTGGATGATTTTATGAGGGACCTTAGTTTCTTACTGATACTGATCAGGGATGTCTTTCCTTCTTGGGATTTGCTTTTTTCTGAACTAGTTTCCTCCTTCTATTGTATAGCCTGCTTATGGCAGGGGTCCACCAGACTGATTTCCTTCTCTTAGAGGAGTGAGTCTTGGTTTTGCTAGGGATGGCATGATCAATGCATCCTTGTTGATGCTCATAGAGTGCATTTGTAAAGGTTTCTGTATCTTGGGCAGCGTTATCCTTTAGCGTGGGGGCTGTGAAACTTACCGTCTCTGTTTTAAGTAAGGTGAAGTTTGCTTTAGAAAATTTTTTTACTGTGGTTTCCTTAGTTGGGGGTGGTGGTGGGGTGTGGATATCCGGAACGATTAGTTTATGGTCTGATATAACCAGTTATGGGTTGACCTCTGGTGTGGAACACCTGTCGCCCCTGTTGGTGATGACCAGGTCCAATATGTTTTCAACTCTGGTGGGGGAGTTTACCAGCTGATCCAGGGCATTTGAGTTGATGAATTCCAGGAAGCGCTGGGCCTGGGAGTTTGTACTCGAGTAGTTTTCCCAGTTAATGGTAGGGTAATTTAAATTGCCCAATATCAAGGTGTTCGGTAGGACCTTCATGTTTTCCAGCGCTTTCAGAAAGGCAGAGTGGTGGTCCTGGGTCATGGAGGGTGATCTGTAGCAGACCACAAATTGCACTGCAGATATGCCCGATGTTAGTTGCACATGGATGATCTCAGAGGTATCATGCTGCGCCACTAACCTGGAGGTGTAGGTATCCTTATACACCCCCTCCTTTTGTGTTTCGGTCCTTGTTCTGTGGCCAAAACATGTGGTATGAGTTGTAGCCCAGTAGTGCAGGGGTGCTCTCTGGAACCTTGAACCAGGTTTCAGTTACTGCACAGATGTCGACGTTCTCCATACTGAGGAGTGCTTCGAGCGCATGCATTTTGAGATTTAAACTCCTGGCATTGAGTAGCATAACCCTCAGTTTTTTGTTAATTGTGCTGTTTATGGAGGTGGGTTTGACTTTTGAGCCTTGCCTAAAAAAGGCACTATGGGGGCAGCAAGAGCCTTGGCCAGTATTCAAAAGCCTAGGGATGACAGGTGCAAGACATCTCTTGCAAAGCAATGCGGCTTGTCAAGCATGTCGTTCCAGGCTGACAGACATTGGATCCCCTTTGAATCTCGAACAGAGGCGCCGAGTGAGAGACTGAAGGATCTGGTGTTCAACTATTCCAGGTTTGATTTTACTTCAAATGACTTTTCACTTTTGAATAAAGGATTATCCTTTATTCCGTCACAGAATAGTTGCCTGAGTGAACTTTTGACGGATTTAAGGATGTTTGGATGCTCTGTGACTTTAAAGTTGTTATTTTTTAGTAAACAAGTTACACAAGAGACTGATGTGAAGTATTGTTTTAAACGGAAAAGTACTTTTTCACCTGCATTACCATCTATTGTAGATTGTTTTATAAAAATGTGTGAAAAAGATTTATATGCTTATTTTTCAGGACAGAAACGGAAATGTTTATATTATAACGTTAGCAATGAAGAATGGCATTCTTTACAGACCTTATGCAATAATGCTGAATTAACAATTAAACCAGCTGACAAAGGGGGTGGGATTGTACTATTGAATACTGAAGATTATAATGAAACCATGTACTTTATGCTACAAGATGTTGACACATATAGTAAGATTAATCAGGAAATGCTGGATAATATATTTAGCAAGATACATAATGACCTATATGATCTTTTGATGTGCAGACAAATTGATTATGATTTATACAATTATTTTTTAGTGGAATACCCTCTCATACCACATATTAAAGGTTTACCAAAAATCCATAAAAATGTTTTACCGTTGCCTATGCGCCCTATAGTGGCAGGTGAGGGGTGGGTAACTGAAACGATTTCTGTTTATATAGAGAAAGTATTGAGTCCATTAATTAAGAATATACCCACCATACTAAGAGACACCTACCAATTGATTGACACATTGGACCTGCTATTTAATGATGGTTTACCTGAAACATGTTTATTGGTCACTCCAGATGTAAGAAACTTGTTTACCTCGATTCCCAATGGCTATGGACTAGAAGCCATTAGGGAGACTATGAATCATACTCCTGAGTTTAATAATGATGAACAAATATTGGTTTGTACTCTATTAGACATTATTTTATCTAATAATGTCTTTATGTTCATAACAAATTATATTTACAGAGATGGGGTGTCGCAATGGGCACCCCATGTGCTAACTTAGTAGTTCATCATTGGGAGAGACTGTATTTGTTTAATAGTGTATATTATACAAAAATATCATTGTACAGGAGATTTGTAGATGATATACTATTGTTTTGGAATGGTAGTCCTGATGAGCTTAGTGAGTTTATCAGGTATTTGGAATCTACTACCAATTTTTTAAGGTTTACCATGGATTTTTCTAGATCTAAAATTGACTTTTTAGATATTACCATCTCTAAAGATACACAGGGGCATATTTCTACTTTCCTTTTTAGGAAGACATGTTGGAAGAATGCATTGCTTCATTTTAATAGCATGCATCCTCGATTCATGTTTCCAAATATAGTCAAGAGTCAATTTATTAGACTTACCAGGTTATGTAAAGAACCGATAAAATTGAATGAACAGGCAGACATTATGGAACGCCTCTTTATTGAAAGAGGCTATAATAGTTCCATGGTGAAAAGTGTAAGAGATTCAATCTTAAATAAATCTACAAATAGAAGTAAACAGGTGTATGCTAGAAAGAAGAGACTAAGCAATAGTAAGCATGACTCTAGAGTGACTTTCATTACTAAGTTTACTAATGATAATAAAGAAATTATTAAAATAATACGAAGAAATTGGCATGTACTTGCTATAGATCCCCATACTGTCAAGACAGTATGTGAGACACCAAGCTTCACCTATAGGAATAGCAAGAACTAAAAGAGGCTATTGTGTATTGATCATGGGCATTTAGATACTAGGCAACCTCAGAGACATTTTAGGACTTTTGGTACATTTTCCATGTGGTAAATGTAATATGTGTGGAATGATTAATGACACTCAGGTGTTTTTACATCCCACATTGGAATATGAGTTTAAACCTAGGTTTTTTGCTTCTTGTAATGATGTTAATCTTATATATTTAGCTACTTGTGATCAGTGTCAGACCTTTTATGTAGGCATGACAACAAGGAGGCTTAAAGATAGGATCTATAATCATGTATATGATATCAGGAAGATGAACCAACAAAATGCTTTGGCTAAACACATAATGGCTTATGAAGGCCATAGGTTTAAATTTAAGGTGTTACAGTTAGTGACCCCTAATAAGAGAGGGGGACATAATATGAATCATTTGGAGACTATAGAACTCCAATGGATTTTTAAGTTACGAGCACATCAGGATCCAGGGCTCAATCAGTTTATAACCATTAAACCTATTCTTGAAGCACGTAGACTTAGATAAAATAATAAAACTTTTATGGGCATAAGTGCAATAGAAGGATAATGGGACAGGGTAGTAGTATAAGTCTTATATACATTTTTATTTATTTATTTATCAAGTCTAATATTCATATATATCATTATATTTTTTGAAAATAATTAGTTATTATTATTACTAGTTAATAAATATTGATTTATTAGTATAAATTATTATGAGTTTATGAATATATTTGGAGATTTTTACATTATGCTGTTATAGTATTCATACCTCAAATATATGGAAATATATGTTTAATTCATCCATCTTTATATACATTTCATGTATTTCCATGTGTTTTCACATGTTATTGTACATACATTGTTCATTATATATGTTAGTTATTCAGTATAGTTTTTATATTTTTAGTCAGATATCCTGACACATATATTGATATATATTCATGTAATTTTTAAGGAATCAAGTAGTTGTAGATATAGGATATAGCTGAGGTCACCACAGTTATGAAGTTGATTTATGTTAATATTTTACATATGTATGAAATAAATATATGAAATATATATTTTATATGATATTTAAGATTAAGTCAGTATATTCTGCAATTGTTTTATTATTGTTATTGTTATAATATTATTATTTCAAAGTGTTTTTTAACTGTCCTAGTTCAGTAGCTCAATGCTATATTTTAAGAGCACTGATTTATGAAGATATATAGGAATTCTTAGTTTTTAGCATGGTTCTGAACTGATTTAATGATTGTTTAATTAAATGATTATGTTCAAGGTGGTTGCATGATTTTTTAAGATTGGTTGTCCTATAAAAAGTGAGGTTTTGGGAATGTTTTTGAGATCTGATGAAGCATACCTTGGCAGTACGTGAAAGCGCTCATCCTTTGCATATGTAATAAAACTTCTTTGTTTTTTGTGGTGGTCCTTACTCGTTTTGTTTCTTCATATTGTAGCCCAGTAGTGCAGGGTTGCTCTCTGGAACCTTGAACCAGGTTTCAGTTACTTCACAGGTGTCGACGTTCTCCATACTGAGGAGTGCTTCGAGCGCATGCATTTTGAGATTTAAACTCCCAGCATTGAGTAGCATAACCCTCAGTTTTTTGTTAATTGTGCTGTTTATGGAGGTGGGTTTGACTTTTGAGCCTTGCCTAAAAAAGGCACTATGGGGGCAGCAAGAGCCTTGGCCAGTATTCAAAAGCCTAGGGGTGACAGATGCAAGACGTCTCTTGTGAAGCAATGCGGCTTGTCGAGCATGTCGTTCCAGGCTGACAGACACTGGATCCCCTTTGAATGACACTAGAAGCTTAGCCAATTGTTGAAATTGATCATTTTTTTCTTTATACTGAGGTATCATTCTTGATGAGGGCAGGATGCTACTCAGGGTCAAGGTCATACCAGCCTGGGCTACATGATCAGGGAGCTTTTCCATGTCTCTTTTCATGTTGTCCAGGTAGGTACGTCTCAGGTCATTTACACCAACATGAACAATGACAGAATCATATTTGTACTTGTTCTGGAGTGACCTGAGTACTTGTGTTATGTGGTGGATTCTGGCTCCTGACGGGCAGCCAACAGTAACCTTCTGCTTGCCCAGGCTAGTGAGTGGGACATCAGTGTGTCTGACTATAGAGTCACCTATTACTAGTGTGTTAGGTATGTTATTTCGCCTTAAGGGCTGTGATTGTGCGGCACACTGATTTTGTGTTTTATGTGTTGTCTGATTTGTGACGGGAGGTGCAGGTTGTTTGGGTATCTGCTTTGGAGGTCTCTGATGCTTTTGCAGGTTTTTATTTAGAGCCTTCGAGTATGATTTTGTGTATTTATGTATATTTTTTGCCAGTGCTGGTTTAGTAGGTCTATGTGTGGCTGGAGGTGTGGTGCAAGTGTTAACCTTCTCCTCTTGACTGCCTCTTCTAGTCTTGGGTGGAGAGAGCTTAGCCTCCAGTATGGCTGTATAATTGCATCACTCATATGTTAGTGTTTTGTGGTAGGAGGAGAGGGTTGTCTGTGTACATGAGGCAGTTGTAACATTGCCTCAGGATAACCAGATTCACCACCTGGACTGGAGAGTACACCTGAAATTGCCCTTGGTCATGCCTGAATAGTAGGGTGAGCTGCTTAGTCGCTTGGTTGGTGAGGGGTGAATAAAGAGCCTTGCCCTGCTGGGCAATCAAGTGTCAGGGTATATTAGTGCTTGCTATTAGGTCTGAGCAAGTGCTGGGCTGTAGGATGCTTTTTGAGTGCTTAGGTTGAGAGCTAGACTAGTTTCAAGGGAAAAACTGAAGAGGAGACTTATTGGAGCCGGGAATAATTTAACCCTAGCTAACCAGCACTGCCCAGTGCACAAAACCGTGCAAACACGGTTTTTATAGCAGGGAAATGAAAGAGATAGAAATTAGCCCAAAATGGTCAATAAGCTACTAACTTCTGGGCTAGAACCACTCCTCCAGGGACAGATAGGCTGCTCAAAGCTCCCCTATCTCACAGGTGAACAGAGAAACTTCCTTCTAACCAAGTAGGGTATGGGCAACTCAGAAACTTGATACACAGCCCTGAATTCAGCACTAGCCTGAAAACTGGACTATACTAGCTTAGAAAGGCAGGAAACAAGGATTTTTGTTTTGTTTTTTTTTTTTTTTAAAAGATAAGGCATAAACAATAAAAAAATACACTTAAAACAGCTTTAAACGACTACAAACGACCAGAAAAGGATATCACACTTTAGTGTGTAGCCTACAACAGTTAAACTAATTATTTAAACAAAAAACTTTTTAAAAGTGCAGGCAGTCAAATAAGTACAATATCTGAAAACAAACAAGCTTTTAAATCACAATAAATGCTGGAAAATCAGCATTTAGGCAGAAAACAGTTAAGTACAGCAAGAAAACAGAAAACTGATACTTAATCTCTCCAAAGTCTCTCTTCTAAGTTAGAAGGCTTGTATCACTTTAAGGCTTTCTAGTGCTTCCCAGTAGGTTAGTTACAGGAAAGATGGGAAACAAGCACAGTTGTGGTCTTTTAAACCAGAAAGTTGAAAGAGATGGACAAACTGTCCAAATGGTCAATAAACCACAATTTCTGGGCCAAGAACCACTCCTTTTGTGGTAGACATACTACCTAGTGCTTACCACTCCCACTGATAAGCTAGAAGGCTTTCCTCCAACACAGACAAGATTGCAGGGCTCAGGAACTTACTAACAGTCCTAGATACAGTAACTCTGTATCTGGACTAGACTAGTTACAGGAAAGGTGGGGAACAAGTGCAAGTGCGGCTTTTAAACCAAAAAGTTGAAATAAATGGAAAAAAACTGCCCAAATGGCGAATAGCTACAATTTCTGGGCCAGGAACCACTCCTCTTGTGGTAGATAGGCTACCTAATGCTTACCACTCCCACTGTAAGCTAGAAGGCTTCCCTCCAACAGAGAAAGGCTTGGGGGGATTAGAAGCTTTCAAAGGGTCCTGGTTACAGCAAATCTGTACCTGGACTAGACTAGTTACAGGAAAGGTGGGGAACAAGTGCAAATGCAGTCTTTTAAGCCAGTAAGTTGAAAGAGATGGAAAACTGCCCAAACGGCCAATAAACTACAATTTCTGGGCCAAAACTCACTCTTCCCATGGAGGATAGGCTACCAAGTGCTTACCACTCCCACTGATAAGCTAGAAGGCTTCCCGCCAACACAGAAAGGCTTGAGGGGCTCACATGCTTACCAACAGTCCTAGATACAGCAAGTCTGTATCTGGACTGGACTAGTTACCAGAAAGGCAGGAAACAAGCATACATGCGGCTTTTAAACATTGAAAGAGATGGAAAAAACTGCTCAAACGGCCAATAAGGTACAATTTCTGGGCCAGGAACCACTCCTCTTGTGGTAGATAGGCTACTAATGTTTACCAGTCCCACTGATAAGTTAGAAGGCTTCCCTCTAACACGGAAAGGCTTGGGGGGCTCAGAAGCTTTCAAAGAGTCCTAGATACAGCAAATCTGTACCTGGACTAGACTAGTAACAGGAAGGGCAGGAAACAAGCGCAAACACAGGCTTTTAAATCAGAAGGTTGAAGGAGATGGAAAAGCTTCCCAAACGGCCAATAAACTATCATTTCTGAGCCAGAAACCACTCCTCCAGCAAATCTGTACCTGGACTACACTAGTTACAGGAAAGGCGGGGACCAAATGCAAACGCAGGCTTTTAAACCAGAAAGTAGAAAGAGATGGAAAAAACTGCCTAAACGGCCAGTGAACTACAATTTCTGAGCCAAAACCCACTCTTCCCATGGTAGATAGGCTACCTAGTGCTTACCACTCCCACTGATAAGCTAGAAGGCTTCCCTCCAACACGGAAAGGCTTGGGGGCTCAGAAGCTAACCAACAGTCCTGGATACAGCAAGTATGTATCTGGACTAGACTAGTTACAGGAAAGGCAGGAAACAAGCTTAGATTTTTTTTTTTTTTTTTTTACAAATAAGCAGCTAAAACAGCAGCAAATACAATTCAAATTGCAGTGCAGGCTAGCACACTTGAGTGTGTAGCAATATTATGGCAAATACAGTTTAAATAAATGCAATTAAATTAACAAATGACTAAAAAACAAGTGCAGAAGGCAGTAAATTAGAAGGTTATTAACAAGCAGTAATAAGTGCAGAGTAACACATAGCACGCAGAACAGCAACTAAGACAGTTATAGTAAGAGCAACTGAATAAAAAAAAAAAAAAAAATATATATATATATATATATATATATATATATATATATATATATTTTTTTTTTTTTTTGAGGGAGGGAATAGAGCAGGATTAAGAGGCTACAGGGGTTGCCCTTCCCAAATGCTCTCTTTGTAAACAGTAGGAGTGCTTGAAATCAGAATATGATCTCACTGCACTCAGTTGGGCGAGGAGATGGGCCCAGAACGAGTATCGAGATACAAATAAGATAATAAACTTTAACAGTGGACTATAAAGTAACTTTAGGGGGTCCCATATGTGCTAGCCTGGGATGAGATGGTAGATAGGACTAAATAGGAATGGCTAACACTACATGCAATTTTCATAAGACATGTAAAAAAATCTACAAGTATGTTGTTTCTGTCAAATAAATGTTCACGCTGGTCAGAAAAGAATCCATAAATCAAAAAGCTCAAAATATTTACATTGACGCTGAATGCACTTGGCCTGTAATTGGCATTGTTGAACATGAGAACCAGAAGAACGCTCTGTCCCTCATCTGGAAAGTAGTTGGTCAATAATGGATGAATTAAAGAAAATGAGAACTGGACAGGCTTAATAAGAGCCCAGTTTTAGATACTTTATGTCAATGCCATCTAAAGAAATAAAAGCCTTCTTTTGATGGATCATTATTGCCTGATAAACCTATTCAACCCCCTGCACCCCCCACACCCCCTGCTAATTATATATTACAACTCCAAGATCGCACTACATTGAAGAAAAGACCAATGTTCTCCATCCCCACTGTTGTGCGATCTCTAATCAGAATGTCAATCTCACTACAACGAATGCACACTAGCATTTGCTGTTGTGGATTCAGCATATTTTGAATTGCCGTTAAGATAACTTTGAAAACTGCCTTTCAGCAATCATAGTTCACATAATGGCATTCAAAGTTTTGATGGCAAACCCCTGGTATTATATAGTATCACCTCCATGGTCGCTTACTTACATCAGGTTGGAGAAAGTTCATAATTCCACCCTCCTTTCAATCATATGGAACGACATTGCGTTTTGGTTCTTAAAAAAATTAAATTCCATGTTTATGAGCTCAAATAGCAGAAATAATATCCATGAGTAAGTGCAATTTCAAAACATTACTGTGATTCCATTATTCATTTTGTATAGTCTTATATAAGCAAAATTAAAATATGCTTTATGTGGAGAACATGCAAAAAATCCAACTCATACTATTTCAAATAAACAAGAATTAAAACACTTATGCTGAATTACTGATATGGCTTAAAATGTCAAATTCTAAAAGATATTGCGGTTTTCTGTAGTAACATAGCACAAATTACTAGATTGTTCAGTATTTTCAGAGAATGCATAAAACAAATGTTCATAGGTTCATAGGTTCATAGGTGTGTACTAGGCTAATGGCCCTGGAGCCTATACAAGCCTAGCCCAAGAAGATTCCATGGCATCATGCCACCCAAAGTTAGTTCCCAGTGCCCCTGTCAAGCAAGGCCACTGAAGTGATCCCCGGGGTGAACTTCCTATTGCCCATGCACTCGTCAATATTTCTCTTAAAGAGGGCCAGTGAAGTGCTCTGCTTGATGTGAATGGGAAGTTTGTTCCAGAGTATGTCTCTAATTATTCTCTGATTCAGTCTTTCATGATTTAATGTTTTGATTAACTGTACCCCAAAATATCCAGTTGAAACGCAAACAATGTTATCTTTCTTGGGAGGCTAGCCTGCTGCAACCATTAGCTCCAGGATTCCAAATGATTGTGCAGTTCACATAGATATTTATCATAATTTTACAAACAGGCTTTTGTTTAACAACTAGTGTGATGGTAAGTAAGGTCAAACTCCTAGAGTTTGCATTTATACTGTGAATATATAATACAACCATTGCCACTTTAAAACTATTGTATAGCATTGCTGTTTTAGTGATGGATGTATCCCATAATGCACTATATCTTATAGGTTCATAGGTTGGTACTAGGCTATCGGCCCTAGGGTCTATACAAGCCTAGCCATAACAATTCCCTGGCTATTTCTTCCCACAGTATTTACTTCCATGGACCCCTGTCTAGCAGAGTGACTGACGTGATCCCCAGGGTGAATTTCCTATCTCCCATCCAATCATCAAGGTTCCTTTTGAAGAAGGCCAAAAACGCGCTCTGCTGGACATGTATGGGCAGTCTATTCCAGAGTCTGGGGAATCTCTGGGTCAGGAACCTATCCCTCCAGCATTTTTTGTTCATTGTGATGACAAGGTTTAGATCCCCTGGAGTGTGTGTATCTGAGGGATTGGGATTTCTTTAAGTGTAGCATATCCAACAGCTCTGGGTTTGACATGGCCTTGGACATGTTAATCTTGAGGCTAGTGCCAGTGTGCTCAAGGTGACTAAACTGTTACCATCAGTTCTACAGAGCTGCCATTTAGTACACAATAAACGTCACCTATTTGACATAATAGTCCATGAGATACTGACATTAGTAACACTGGCATTTGTTATTACTAGGTAAGCACAGGTGTGTAACATGACATGACTTCAGAACTGGGATCTTCTTTTCAAGTTGTTGTTCTTCTTTCGGCTTTTCCAGGTTAAGGTTGCCCCAGTGGAACTCTGGTCTGCTAATGATTGGCAGTAGATTTTTTATAGGTGCCGAGGTGCCAGCTCGATGCCCAACCTTCAACGAAGGCATGCCCATTCTATGCATGTCTTTCGAACGCCACTCGACTGCAGCAGAACATGCAGACTCCACACAGAAGGTGCTCCAGCTGAGAATCAAATGGGAGAACCTCTTGCTGTGAGGCAACAATGCTACCGCTGAACCACTGCAGCTTTTCTTTTCAAGTAAAGAGTGAAAATGCAGCACCAAAAGCAAAACTACACCAAAGAATTGTAGTGAATCAGCCAAGCTTAGAGCAAAACATTTTTCTCAAGTTTACCAAAAGTCACCTGTTTTATCTTAGAAAGCAATTGTTGTACATATATTAAGCCATTTATCCTGAACAGAATTTTAACAAAAATGAAGGTGTAACCCACCTAAGTCATTTGACTTCTCAAAACCATGTAACTACCTTGTGGGGGGAAAGGTTTGCATGATTTTGAGAGGTGGCCAAACTTTATAAAGAATGAGATTTAAAAGCTGTCCTTGTTTTTGTTTCTTTGTCCCACATTATTTCTGGCTCTGTCCAGACTGCTTATCCAGGGAGGTTTGAGAGACATAGACAGGAGGTATGCAAATGACATTGCTCTTGCATTCCACTCTCTATAGCTCTCTCTCTATCGCTCACACATACCCACATACACAGACACACAGTCTCTTCTGATTTCATGCATCCATTCACTCACACATGCAGACCACAACACATACACACTCACGCACACATTTTTTTGTTTAATGTATTGCTATTTTACACTCACAAAACAGCAAAGGCCCTGCTTAGTGAGTGTAAAATAATGGCTCAATGTACCTCTCTATTCACTCTCTAAGAGTAGATCACAAAATTCAGTCTCTCATACGTGCATACATAGTCTCTTCTGCATTCACACACACAGACATTCTGCTTTCACATACGCATTGCTCATTCTCTCATACATTGGTCATTCTCTGATACACACATATACAGTCTCTTCTGCATTCACACACATACAGACATTCTGCTTTCATGCACGCACTGTTAATTCTCTCATGCATTGCTCACTCTCTCTCATACATGCATGCACAATCTCTTCTGCATTTATACACACATATACTGCTTTCATGCACACATTTTCTACACACATAGGGTGGCTGCGGTGGTTAGCATTGCCACCTCACAGCAACAGGTTCTCTGGTTCGATTCTCGGCTGGGGTGCCTTCTGTGCAGAGTCTGCATGTCCTCCCTGTGGTCACGTGGGTTTCCTCTGGGTGCTCCGGTTTCCTCCCACATCCCAAAGACATGCAGTAGGTGGATTGGACACTCTAGATTGGCCCTGGGTGTGAGTGTGTGTGAGCCTTCTGTGGAAGGTTGGGCATCAGGCTGGCAACTCAGCACCATAAAAAACTCCACTGCCAATCATGAGCGGACAGATGATCCGCTGTGGCGACCCCTAACCAGGAAAAGCCAGAAGAAGAAGATTCACTCACACACATGGAGACAGAAACACACTAATTTACAGCCATACACATACACACAACCTTTTTCTCTTCTTGGTCCTCAGCCCAACAAGAACATTTCACTAATCTTTGTGTGTGGCCAGTACCAAAGGAATCCATGGCCCGGTACCAGTCTGCCCCTGGTGATTGGGGACCGCTGTGCTAAAGGAAACCCTGCTGTTCCAGCTATACCACTCAAGGGTCAACATTTGCTCAGAAAGTCCAGAGTTTTGCCTAATATTTTTGCTCTGCTCATCTTGCAACTTGTGTCCTTTTGTGCAAACTACTGAAGACTGAAGTCACTAAATAATGACATACATTTGAGTTTCAGACTACAGACTTCCTATCTGTGAGAAAATGCAAAAACAGCTATTCTAGCAACAGTCTATGTGTAAAAGAACTGTCCTTATTTTGGCCCCATTATTTAAGTCTTTGTCCAGATTTCTTGAGTTTTAAAGTTGAAGGTTTTGGTTCCTAAGAACCCTTTATGCATTCACTCACACACGGAGATCGCAACACATACACTTGCAAACAAATTTTTTTTGTTTAATGTATTGATATTTTACACTCACTAAACAGCAAAAGCACTGCTTAGCCACTCTCATACTAGATCACAAAGGTCACTCTCTCATACACGCATACACAGTCTCTTCTGCATTCATACACACATACATACTACTTTCATTCATGCATTCACTCACACACATGCAGGCAAAAACATTATCACTCTCATACTGATACATACACACACTGCAACATGGTGGCTGGAGACCAATAGTGTATACGGTGCATTTATTGACTACTAAAACTTGATTAAGGAACAGCTGAACAAATCTGGGACACTATTTAACACTACATTTTTGCCAGAACTATAGACGTAAATTTGTATGCAGTCCAATTACAGCAATGAACTTATGCAGAAAGCAATAGCAACTGATGTCAGTTTCCAAACACTTTGGCTGCAGTTTCACTGGAGGAAATATTTGCTCCAATATTGTTTTCAGTCTTGAAGGAAACAGTGGTCGTAATACAGTTGCACAACAAGTAATACACTATTTTATAGGAGCTGTTAACCGGGCTAGCCTAGATACTGCCCATGTCACACTGTGGGAGGAACATCTGGAGAAGGAATTACTGATTTGACTGCATCATGAAGGTGGAGACAAATTCCACCTGAAAGGATGTGACACAAAAGAACGGGGGATGGGCTTTCCTGCCCTATGCTAGGGAAGGGGAGAAATGTAGAACTGAAAAACTTTTCAGTACATTCTGGTAACCGTATGTGGCTGGGTTGATTTTGAAGGGATAAAAGAAAACTCGTGATTAAGTTTAAATGTGGTCAAGCCTGGAGTTTTCCTTTAACAGTTGCATTGCTTTATTTGATGCTTGGGTCATTCTTATTCATTCCCGCATCTATTATTATCTAACTAATATACCTGGTATCATTTCTATTATACCGCATGGATCCCTTTATGTTTAGTCTTTGTGTCACCTTATTGCTTCCATTCCCAAATGCATAATTGTTCCCTCTTTTTTTAATTTTCATATATACCAGCTACTTTTGGTTTTCCTTTTTTCATTTGAAGTGTTGTTTTATTTATGACAAATTTTTCTTTTCATTTTTGAATTTTTTTGTATCTTGTCTGCATTATCAATGTATTTTTCAATATAGTTTAACTTGCCTCCACAATTACTGAATGGTTATAATGTATATTTGTTTGATGTATGTTGTGTTAGAGTTTTGCTAGACCCTGTTAATGAAACTATATTGTTAACAGTATGGATGATTAAGTCAAATGATTCTAGAATAGCAACTTTACTTTTATTTTCCAGATGTTGATAGCAGTACTAACGAGCAGGCAGACTACTTATAGATTCTTTCTAAAAGCAGGAAAGCATTTTTTATTAGCACTAAAGACAACTTGCTCTGACATAACAAATGGTACTGACAGTCCTTGTAAAAAAAAAAAGTTTCTAAAGCAGAGTTTTCATGTAGTCTTCTCATAACCTGGCACATGTAATCATGCTGCATTAGGCTACCAGAATTTTCCATTCCTTTTTATGCAGATTGCATCCACTGAAGCAGTCAGGAAACCAGCCCTTGATCACATCAGCATGAACTGCGTTTTTTTAAACTCTTTTTGATATATCAGCAGTTTTGCAAACTGAAGAATACCTCATGTTGCCCAGTTATTGTGTGTGTCAGTCTGATACCTCATATTGCCCAGTTATTCTGTGTGTCAGCCTGATACCTCATATTGCCCAGTTATTCTGTGTGTCAGCCTGACTTGTAATTGCAGTTATAAAAGCATATATTGAAAGGATATAGGCACTTAATAGTTGCAGTATAACAATACATTATATTGATGATAGAATATTTCTTCCAGGGCCTTCATTTTGAATAGGCTTGACCCATCCAGACATTTTGGTTATCAAAATATGCATGAATAATAAATACAATACACTGTAATAAAGTAAACTTGATTATAAAGCACCTGAGCAAAATGGTATACTTGATGAAAAGATACACAAAAACATTATAAGTCACAAGGCAGTATTTGTCTACCCTCTTATCCATAATCTCAGTTTCAGAAGATGCACATAATGCCATGCAATTAAGATTGCAGTATATGGTGAAGAGAATGTGTTACAATATTTAACTGTGTTAGCACGATAGTACTGACCAAAAGTCCATTAATAAAGTTGGCAATCACATTATCAAGCAGATAAATTCAGAACATAGTACAATGTTGCTGAAACGTATGAATATGTAAATTTATTTTTATACTTATTTAATATTAGGTGTGAGGATGAAATATTTATTGGGAATGTTATTGAGAATGTAGTTTGCAAGCAGTCTGTATCCATTACCAACTCCTCATGGATTCTGGGTTCTGTTTCTTTATGCATTCTGAGCTTACCACAGCACTGCTGGTATTCTCACTTGAGGGTTTAATGACCTTGTAGTGTCACAGGATCAGTTTGTTACACTATACTGGTCCTCCCTTATCTATCCACTGCATTTGACATGGTTGATCCTCTGATTCTCTTGGAGTGCCTGAAGATGTAGTGTAGTGCCTGCTACACAGTACTTGACTGGTTTGCCTCCTGCCTCTCATAATGTACTCAGAATGTTTCTCTGGGGTAATTATTTATTTTATTTATTATGCCCTACAGGGCTCCATTTTGGATCCAATATTCTTTACTGTGTATATTTTGTGACATTGTGACTTATTTATTTATTTATTTATTTATTTATTTATTTATTTACTGGGATAGTGCACTGATCTCAGTGGACCATTTACAGGCACAGCCTGGGTGAACAGGAACACATAGGAAATGAACAGACATATTTATATCCTATAACACATATACATATTTACAGATACAAACGTGCTACAACATTCAGTTCAAGAAGCAGTTTACACAGTTAAAACATGTCTAGAAAAATGGAATTATGCTTAGCAGAGCTTTTTGGATAAGATGTAGCCATAATAACTGAGACATCAGCATATCATTATATAGAGAGGTATGAAGACATTAGAAGACGCAAGAGAGAATAGTGACTGGAAAGGATACCATGGGAAGAAAACAGAGAAATGGAGAGAGAGGCATACAGATGGAAGAGGAGTAGAAAGGAGAGAAATGTGAGAGTAGGCAAAGAGAAATGGGAGGTAGGATAAATGAGAAGCTGTAAGTGAGGGGATGAGAAGATGAGATAAGGAAGGAAAAAATGGTGTGAGAGGGCTGCGGGGTTCATGTAAAGTGACCTGTGTGAGTGCAGCTGCACTTTGGAATGGAGTCCCAAAGTTTAGGTGCTAAGATGGAGAATGCATGGTCAGTGCAATGAAGTTTAGTTTTTGGAGTTAGTAGGGTGGGTTGACATTGAGAGATACCACTGACATTATACTTGAGGAGGGTTGGTGAAAAGTTTATGAGGGAGAGGAGAAGATTTCTCAGGAGAAAAGGCTTTGAAAATTGGTGATCTTGGTAGGAGGTTGGTTCTCAAATATACTGGGAGCCATTTAGCTTTGGCAAGAGACAGGCAGTGATGTTTATTAATGATGGAGTTAGTAATGAACTGGCAGATTTTATTGGAGATGGTTTGCATGGTGATGGTATTTTTCTTTGAGGCGGCAGGCATTATGGGTAGTCCATATCTGAGTTGAGATAAGAGTATTCCTTTGCCTATGGCAGCTTTGGCTGCCTTTGAGGGAAGAGGTGATAGCTTGTTTGCCCAGAATCAGTAGTGCAGTGATCTTTTTGAGTGGGTTATGAATGTGTAGTTGAAAGTTAAGAGATTGGTCTAGCCAAATGCCAGGATATTTGAAGGATGTGGTAATTTCTATGGTGATATTGTTAACATCTTTAATATTAAGGAAGCTGGGTGTTTTGGCTGTATTGGTTGGTTCCAAATAGCATTGTTTTTGTTTTTGATGGAGTGAGTATAAGTTTCTAGCCTATTAGCCATTGGTTAAGGGTTTGGAGTTTATCTTGGAGCTGAGTTTGTAAAATCAATTGGGATTTGTTTGATCTGCAGATAACCATGTCATCTGCATAAACAATTAGAGGTATCAGAATGATCATATGGGAGTTATTTGATAAATATGGAAAACAGCAGAGGAGTTAAAGTGGAACCCTGGGGGGACTCCTTTCATAAGAGGAGCCATTTCAGAGGTTGAGGTGCCTACTTTCACCTTGCAGGATCTATGGGTGAGGAAATCTATAAACCAAGGCTTTGCATCATCACTAATGCTTATTTCAGTTAATTTATCAAATGGTAAGATATGATCAATTAGATCAAAGGCTTTTTGAGCTCAATAAAGACAGCTTCTGTCAAGTTGCCTTTGCCCATACTGGCTAGGATGTCATCTGTCATCTGTGAGAGATTAGACAACTATTATGGTACTGTGTCTAGAGCAGAATCCATGTGACTTCCTGTATATAAGATGGTATTAATGTAAGTAAGCAGTAATTTGGTTGTAGATAATTTTTCTAGTATTTTACTTAAAGGGGGAAGTACTGAGATAGGATGGTATTGCATTTGATCTGGGACACTCCTCCCAGTCTAGTGTAATTACCTCATTCTACCTAATACAGGGAGAACATTTGAGAAGACCAACCCACTTAGTTTCTTAACCTTGAATTATCTTCTGTTCCTCCTTTCTCCCTTTCCAATTTACAAAAATAAATAAATAAATAAATAAAATTTCTAAGCTTGTTTCCTGCCTTTCCTGTAAGTAGTCTAGTCCAGATACAGATTTGCTGTATCCAGGACTGTTTGTAAGCTTCTGAGCCCCCTAGCCTTTCTGTGTTGGAGGGATGCCTTCTAGCTTATCAGTGGGAGTGGTAAGCACTAGGTAGCTTATCTGAAAAAAAAAAACAGTTTATGCATCGCCACTTAGCTAGGGTTAAACTATTCCCAGCACCATAAAGTCTGCTCTTCAAATTTTCCCTTAGAACTAGCCAGTTTTTTTAGTTTTAGCACTCAAATCTGTTTCTTTGAGCTCAGCACTTGTTCAGAACTTGTTGTAAGCACGAAATAAGCAACAAATTACTACAACACTCAACTTTCCTCACTTGTCTAGAGGAAAACAGTTTTTAGTACTTAATAAATAAGCACCTATCCAGGCATGTTTAAAGGTCAGCTCCTGGTGTTTTCTCCTGTATACCTGATGAATCTGGGCATCTTGGGGCAATGCAGCACTTGCCTCATGTACACAGACAACCTTCTCCTCCTACCATCCAACACTACAACCTGTGAGAGATGCACTTATATAGCCAAACTGGAAGAAAAGCTCTCTTCACCCAAGACTGGACTAGACAGCCAAGAGGAGAAGGTAAACACGTGCACCACACCACACTCATCACATAGTCCCTCAAAACCTACATCACCAAAACACCACATAGAAACACAAAACACACACCTACATTCACTGAGGTTCTCAATAAAAATCTGCCCAAGCAACAGGGACCTCCAAAGCAGAAAAGCAAGCAACTTCCACCCCCAACACAACCCAAATGACACATAGCCCACAAACTCAGTGTGCCACTCAACCACAGCCCATAAGGCATAACAATGTACCCAACACTCTAGTCATAGGTGACTTTATAGTCAGGTATACTGATGTTCCACTCACCAGACTAAACAAGGAGAAAGTTACTGTCAGCTGCCTGTCGGGTGCCAGGATCCGCCACATAATGCACACACTCAGGTCACTCACAATAAGTACAAATATGACTCTGTCATTGTTCATGTTGGTGTGAATAACCTGAGACGTACCTCCCTGGACTACATAAAAAGAAACATAGAGGAACTCTCCAATCTTGTAGCCCAGGCAGGTATGACCCTAGCCCTGAGTAGCATCCTGCCATCACCCAGAATGATACCACAGTACAAGGATAAAATGATTGACTTCAACAATTGGCTAAGCTTCTGGTGTCATTCTAAGAGCATCCAGTATCCGTCTGCCTGGGATGACATGATTGACAGACCACGATGCTTTGCCAGAGATGGCCTGCACCTGTCACCCTTGGGATTCCGGATACTGGCTAAGGCTCTTGCCACCCCTATAGTGCCTTTTTTAGGCAAGGTTCAAATGACAAATTCACCACCATAACAGGTACAAACAAGCAAAATCTGAGGGTAATGTTACTCAATGCTAGAAGTCTAAACTTCAAAATGCACTGACTCCAGGCACTCCTTAAAATGGAGAACATAGACATCTGTGCAGTGACAGAGACCTGGTTCAAGGCTCCAGAGAGCTCCCCTGCATTACCATGCTATAATTCATACCACACCTTTTGGCCACCTAACCTGGACCGAAACACTAAAGGTGGAGGCATGTCCATATTCATTAAGGATATCCACACCACCAGGCTAGTTGCTCAGCATAATGCATCCGAAATTATCCAAGTGCAACTAACTCTGGGAAAGACCTCAATCCAAATTGTAGCTTGCTACAGATTCCCCACCATGCCCCAGGATTCCCACTCCTCATTTCTTGTTACACTGGAAAATATTAGGGTACAACCTAACACCCTAATAATGGGTGATTTCAACTACCCCGCCATTAACTGGGAAAACTACTCATGTACCAACTCTTTTGCTCAACGTTTTCTGGAATTCATAAATTCCAATGCCTTGGATCAACTTATCCACACCCCACGCCAGGAGCAGAAATATCCTAGACCTGGTCATTACCAACATGGGCAACCAGTGTTCCACACCAGCAGTCAATTCCTCATTGGTCAGATCTGACCACAAGCTAATCACCCTAGACATCCACATCCTGCTCCCACCCCCCATTAGGGAAACCACTGTAAAAATTTCTCCAAAGCCAACTTCACGCTTCTTAAGACAGAAGTGGCAAACGTCACGACACCCATTAAGACAGACAATAGAGGTACGACTGCTGAAGCCTACACAAATGCACTTTATAAGCACTTACACGAGTGCATGGATTGTGCAATCCCTAACAGCACCAAGATGCTATCCTCCAAAAAAAAGGAAGCCAATCTGGTGGTCCCCCTGCCATAAACAAACTCTACAACAGAAGAAAGAAACTGTTGCAAAAAAAAAAGAGTAAAATCTCATGATTGGAGGAATTCCCTGGTCAGCCTCAGTAAGAAGCTGAGATCCCTCATAAAATCATCCAAAGCTAGTTATGAAAACAAAATCACCACTGATTCTAAAGACAACTACAAAGGATTCTATAGCTATGTCAAGAATCTCAATGGCAATACTCAGATCTGCTCTGAGTTAGAGCACAATGGCATTGAATATACAGAGCCAACTGATATTGCCAACATCCTGGCAGATAGGTTCAGTGCTAACTTTACCCCCCACTCATCCCCTAAAGGGCCCATCTCTATACCGGAAGAATGCAAAGTTTCTGTAATCATGGCTGCACAGGTAAAAAACACTCTCCAAAGCCAAGAAGACAGCATCCATGGGACCTGACAACATCCCAGGCTGCATTCTACATGAACTACAGAACAAATTGGCACCCCACCTAAGTACCATGTTGAATCATAGCCTCACCTCAGGCTTTGTGCCTACTGAATGGCGCACAGCGACGGTTATCCCACTCCACAAAGGGGGAGCCACTACGGACCCTGGGAACTACTGCACCATTAGCCTGACGAGCCTGGCCTGCAAGGCTATGGAACGTATCATCTTGGAACTTATAAACAATGACACTGGTAATCTCCAAACTCTGGACCCCACCCAGTTTGGGTTTGTAAAAGGCAGATCATGTCTCCTAAACCTGATAGACTTCTTTGAAGTGGTCACCAAAGCCGTAGATGAGGGTAAGGTGGTTCACACAGCCTATCTAAATCTTGTCAAGGCTTTTGACACCATCCCCAACTCTGGAATTATAGATAAACTCACTAAACTAGGTATAAATCCCTATATCACAAGATGAGTTGCCAACTGGCTCACTGACAGAACCCACACTGTGAAAGCAGCGGACTCCAAATCCGACTTCAGACCAGTGACAAATGGGGTACCACAGGGTTCAGTCCTGTGTCCTCTCCTGTTTGGTATCTACTTCTCTGAAGTACAGGCTAACACAGAAGGTCTTTGGCTAATGAAGTTTGCAGATGACTGCAAACTAGGAGCCATAATCGAAACTCCTAACGATGTGGACATCCTACAAAAAGGCCTCATTGAGACAGATGCCTGGTGTTAAAGCCATGGCCTCAAGCTCAATGCCAAAAAGTGCATTGTCATCCATTTTGGTAAAAACTCTGTACCCATGAACTACCACATAGGTGGTAGTCTAATTAACACCGAAAATGTGATAAGAGACCTTGGGACACAGGTGGACAGTAGTCTCTCCTTTGATAATCACATCGCCACAGTAGTCAGGAAATCCTTCTACGTGGCACACCTCATCACAAAAGGTTTCTCATCCAGGAAAAAAGATGTCTTTGTTCCCCTCTACTTGTCCCTCATTAGACCCATTATCGAGCACAATGCCCCTTTTGGTATGTACCTCACAAGACATCTACAACAACTGGAAAGGCCGCAGAAATACCTCACAAAGAGGATTACCGGCCTCAAAGAGATGCCCTACGCAGACCGTCTCAAAAAACTCCAGCTTTAGTTCATCACATATCGCCTATTCAGAGGAGATCTCTGCCTAACATACAAAGCTATGTCAAACCCAGAGCTGTTGGACATGTTCCACTTAAAGAAATCCCAATCCCTCCAAGCTATATGCTCTAGGGACCTAAACCTTGTCACCAAAATAAACAGAACATGCTGGAGGGATAGATTCCTGTTCCAGAGACTTCCCATACTCTGGCACAAACTACCTATCTATATCAAACAAAGCTCCTCATTAGCACTCTTCAAGAAAAATCTTGATGATTGGACAGGAAATAGGAAATTCACCCTGGGGATCACCTCTGTGGCTCTGCTCAACAGGGGCACAGGAAAATAATTTTCTTGGGTGGCGAAAGCCAGGGTACCTTTATGGCTAGGCTTATATAGGCCCTAGGGCTAATAACATAGTATCTACCTATGAACCTATATACTATTTTGCTTGTAGTTTAATGGGGTTCCAGATGCATTTTCAATAAATGTAACTTTCAATAGAAGAAAATTTGGGGTTGCTCATGCTAAGTCTTTTTTCACTGTGAGACTGTCTTTTTGTGTGTTTGTTTGCAAATGGCTGTCAGTGTAAAATGTGAAGTAACAGTTTTAAATTAAATTCACATCTCCATGATCATTATAAAAGTAAAAAAGAAAATAGTGTGTGCACTGACAGGCTTGAACAGTGATTTATGATAACTGGGGAAGGACAACCAAGTTATAGGGCAGTGCTATGGCTGTGAGGGGAACCTGCTCCATTACCATGCCTAGAGCCCTGTTTGACCATGATCCAGCTCTGGTACTAACACTGTAATACAACATAAGAGGGAAATGCACTCCTGAATTGCCACCATTCGGATGAGATGCTAAACCAATGTACATTCTGTCTGAATTCGAAATAGCTCAGGTGGATATAAAAGATTCCATTGAATTTACTGAAAAAGCAGAGATAACTTTATTGAAAACACATCTTTCATTTTCAGACCAAAAAATTTCAGGAAAATATGTAATCAAATCAACATAAATTTAATATAAAATCAGAAAAGGTAAAGCATAAGACAATTAAAAATGGAAATACTTACACATACAACTTCATAGCATGTCATTTTTCATGTTTTTCTCAACCTCTTTGTTTGTGTTTTGCTTCCGGAATCACTTCTTTCTTATTAATGATATATTTATCTTTTGTGTTTCTTGATTCACATCTCATTTCTTATATATATAACACCCCTCCACATCTTCTCAGCCATATTCTCCACATTTATGTCCTCATAGCTTATCATCTTCTAAAATCCATATCATATCAACTCTCTCTATATATTTCATTACTGCTTATTGAAAAGCTTTGTTTACTTGTATTGTGAATCTTGTATTACAGTGTATAAAATACATATGATAGCTTACTCTACCTTACAAAGACAGCACATTCATTATTGCATTCTTTTATTCATCATATTCTCTTAACTAGAGTTTTCTCATATATTAATCTCCTCCCAAGCATCTGTATGTTATGGATTTTGTGTGCTTTTTGAGTATTTCCCCTATTGCTTTCTTTATTTCATCATTTAACAAACTTTACTCATGTATGGAAAAGCATTTCTATAATATTAAATTATACCATTGTTTCATTTTTCTGGTAATTTACTCTTCTTCTGCCTCTTAAAAGCTTGGCCCACTAATAGTTTCTTGGCAGTTTTGCAGCGTTAAATATATTTGCCTAAGGAATTTTACGAATGAGATATTTTTCGTTTTCATACCCTAGGATTCAGAAACAGCCTTATTGCTTGTAGAAATTGTCTACCACAGGTAGGTTGATTTCTGCAACTGTGAAAAATGTAATTTAGACAGCTATGGCTACAATGAGAAAGACCTCATTATCAACTCATTAACATGTCTTTAAATCACACTGTAGCTAAGGCTAGTGCTATCAGACCTAATGGCAGTGATATGCTTCCTAGGGATCCTTGCATCACACTGGCAAATGTACCCCTATATTTACAGAGACACACATCTATTCATCAGCAAACAAGTCCCCCCACAGTCAATCACACCCACGGAAATTATTTATTTATTTATTTATTTATTTATTTATATTTGTTGACCGGGAGTGTCCGACTGGATGTAGGTCCATTTTCAGCGGAGGCCCAGGGAGAAAAGCTCCACAGTTAAAATAAACAGACAGTAGTTACATAGCGATTAACAGTTTACATAGCAATTACTTACAACATATTTACAGATGAAGAACATAGTACATCAGTAGACAACTAGAATCTTTATCTGTGAAGTACATAACAGACATTAACAAATGTTACAAGAAGAAGTTCCTGCTGTATAATAAGTACTGGCTTATGAGTATCTGAGCTTGTTATAATCAAGGTAGTTAGTGGAGTGGAAAGAAAGGTAGTGGTTGGATGGGGAGGGTGATATTAGAGTGGGAGTTGCAAGGGCATAGCCAGCATGTTTTAGGTGCTTTTAGTAAAGTTTTGAAGTGGGTGCATGATGGTATGGAGGTAATTGTGGGTGGAAGGGAGTTCCATAATTTGGTTATGGTGCAAGAGAATAATAGTCACCCATTCACTCATACTCACACTTCAGCAAACACACATTAATCTAGACTCTCAATTCCCTACCTAAATCCTTAATGTGACCCAGGTAGACAGACACACACACACACACACACACACACACACACACACACACACACACACACATACACTCACGCGCGCGCGCACGTGCAAGCACACTCACAAGCATATCCGCAAACATACATGCTCACCACACACACAAATTCATGCAGTTCATTAATGCCCACACTGACACACAAACACACATCTGCACACATGCACACTCTAACACCCCTCCTTACTTCCACATCTTCATTTACCTCACCTGCACAGTGACTGCTTTCATAGGAATGAATGGGTGACTTATGTCCTTTGATGACATTCACTTTTTCCTTCAACAGTGAAAATATATATAGCAAATTAATTCTCTGAAACACTTTACAATGTAAATCTGAAGCCAATGTCATTTCTTGGGAAAGCACATCACTAATTTGCATTAGCCACTCCCAAGCATCTCTGCTAGTGAGACCACCCTCCATGCTGAGGCTCCCACTAACAGGAAACTTCAGCAGAAGGGTGGCCTATGAATTAGAAAGGCTTACTGTGAGGGGGAAAATGACTGTGTTAAGGTTTCTAACTCACAGCAAAAATGTAAAATACACTAATGAACAGCCTTCCTTCACTAAATTATATATCATATTCATCCTCATTTAGTTTAAAAGTAATATCCATAAAGTAAAAAATAGCTCAAAACAAATCTATTTCTAAGTCTATATAATTTTGTACATGGTTGCTAAATAGCTTCATATTCCTAGAAACACTGTTTAACAAGGATATCATCTTTATTAATGCAAAAGCAAAATTCTGCCATGTTTTCATAATGCTCTTCATTTTCTCTACTGTTTTTTTTCATTTGTTTATTACTTGGACCTGTCTTACCATATCAAGATCTTAAAATGTGTATTTCTTTTTTAGAAAAGTGTATCTTTCCTGTTTTCCATTTCTCTCTCACATTTCACTTTTTCTACATTTAAGCTCACCTTATCCTTTGCTATTTATGTTGTAAAATATCTATTGCAAATGAAATTAATGTAATTTATTTATTTATTACTATAATATTATCTGTGTAACCAAAGCTCACTGGTAATATTGCAGCTTTTGTATTTCCCAGTTGCAATTATCTATCACGTTTCTTAACTTTCTTAACACTGCATTTATTACCAGTCTAAATAAAACTGAGCTCGTTACTCACTCCAGTTTTATTTCCTTCTAAACTGCCACTAAACAAATATGACAAAAGTATAGATTATTTTTTTGTACACATTGTCTGAATCCATAAACATTTAAGCTATTAACAGTCTGATGTTAATCTATATTATGATATTCTTTAGTAATACACTCCCATCTACATGCATGTTGTTCAATCTCTTACCTGTTTCATGTAAATCCAAATATATTTTTATCTTTCATCCAAATAAACAATACAAGGTGACTTTAATTCTAACTAGAGGAAGTTTGGCCAGTGCTGTGGGAAAATTCCTCTACTTTTTTCTGTTTCCTGTGAAGGAAGTAAGATTATGAAGAGTTCCAATATTTCTGATGTAACCATGGAGGTGAAAAAATGAATTACTGAGATAACACACGAAGAAGTAGGGCTGCTTATTGAAACAATATTAAAAAATGTACAAGGGAAGACTAATAAAAAGAACTACATAAAATGAGAAAATTATTGAAAGAATAACTTTAGTACTACATCAAAGACAGATCAAATTAATGGAATATAAAGAAAATAAATATAAAACAAATAAAACAACACAGTTATTAGAGAAGTCTTGTGTTTTTGTTATTGTAGTTATCTGATATTCTTGATATGCAGTATAAGGTCAATTTTTACTTTTATTTTATTTCTACTACATTAGTATTTTATTGTTCGCCTACTTATCATTTATCATCTCTCTAACTTTTAATCCTTGCTTAATCCTTTTTTACTTATTTCTTTGGGACAGTTGACCCCCCCCCCATCCAAATGTTACTTGCAATAAGAAAATAAGGTTATCTGTTGATAACTAAAATACATCCTTTTTAATTGTTGATGGTACATAAACACCTTGTCTTTTATGTTCTTCTTCACATCAAATTTCTACTATTACTGCTCGACCTCATTTCAAACAGTAATGTCAAATATCTTTCTTTCTGTCTATAATGATACCTATACCAAAACATGGGGGAAACTCCACCAATGGAGAAGATAAAAGAAACCAGCAAAAAGGTGGATGCAGTGATCTATACACAGATGGAGGCAGAATCTGAAAATGGCTTAAAAGGTTTTATTAAACAACTTGAAATTTAAATATTAAGCTCTTATATCCTGTTCTCATCAGGGCTTCTTCAGAAGGTTGTTCTTTAATAAAACCTTTTAAGCTGTTTTCACATTCTGCCTCCATCAGTGGGTAGCTTGCTGCATCCACCTTTTTGTTAGTTTATAATGATACCTATCCCAGAGCTTTTTTCCTGATGCTAACACTATGACACTTTCTACTCCATTTGAATTCAAATATGTTTCTATCTTGGTCTCTTACATCTTGTAAATAAATTATGTATTCATCAGACAGCAGTAACAATTCCTGTGGGGGCTCTTACCTGGCCTGGGAATGCCTGGCCCTCATCTTCACAGAACAAATGCACCATATGACTGCTGTAGATGAGCTATTAGGTGAGGTCCTGCAAAGGGGATTAAAAAAAAATAACATTAACAATTCCAGTACTGCCAATCCTATTACCTCATTTTTATCCTGCTGACATTTTTTCCTCTAATTTTCTGATATCCTTGGTGTGAAGTATAAAGGTGGCCTGTTCCCCAGAAATAGCAATTGTTTGGTTGTCCATTATAATGAACAATTCCCTTGTTTTTTTCTACATATATCGCATTCACTGAATGTTTAAATGATTCCCCTCTGCACTTAATTCAGTAACATATTCCCACCTTTTGTGCATATCCCTATAACTTTCAAAGTTGTCTTTAAATCTTTGACTTAGTTATAGTGGTGTAACAGTTCATGTTTTATATGATATTCAGTAAGGTTGACTTCCAAGATGGCTGCACATTGACAGCATAATTCTAGCTCTCCCAGCGTGAAAACAGAGATTTAGCAGAGAAATCTAGTGGATCTGGATTTCTGGGTAAATTTCAGTAACTGGCCAGGGAAAAAGAAATGCAGAGGGACTGAAGGAAAATCAGCTACAAAAAGCAACAAAACAATCCTTATTGACAAGAGAACTGCAGCGGTTTAGCAAAAAGCAGTGCAAGGTCCACACATGACTTCCAGTAACCTAGAGGAAAATATATGACAACTGCACACAGACCTGACTAAAATAAATGAAACACTGATGGTGTATGTCAGCTCAAACAATAAAAGGCTGGAAAAATAGAAGAAGCTTGAAACAGATATTCAGATAAGATGATAACACTGCAAAACTCAGATCTCAGAATGAAGAAAAGGCTGGCTGAATATGAGACTGCACAAGAAGAACTGTTTCAAAAATAATAGAATTAGAGGACAGAGCACATAGGGAAAACCTGAGCTTTTTATCTGTACTAGAGAAACTGGAAGGAGCAGACTGTATTAATTTTATGAAAACACAAATAAGCAACTGGGCTGTTTTTCCAAAACAAGAATTGTTAATTGAGCACGTCATGTGTATGCTCCAAATATTGCTATGAGAAAACAACCTAGACCTTTAATAGTAAAGATGCAATCTTACCAGCAGAAGGAGTTGATTCTGACAAAACTGTGGCAGAAGGACACAGTACTAAAAGTGGGAGACAGCAGAGTGTTTGTGGAGAATGACTACTCATTGTACACTAGGCAGAAGATGAGTAAATTTATTCCATTATTAAGGGAATGCCGAGAAGCAGGCATGAGATTCAAACTGCTCTACCCACCTATCTTCAAAATATTTTCCCCAGGAGGAACAAAATTATTTTTTGATGAAGTACATGCTAGAGAAGAAATACAAAAGTTTGTACAACAAAAAATGAACTGTGAAACAGAAGGAGATTCTATTTCTTGTTCTTCTGGTAATAAAGAACACAGAAAGACTGTGCCAGTGAAACCTTTTCCAGTGTTTCAATGGAAAATGCTTGAGAGACGGAAAAATCATGAGAGCTGAGTAGAAGAATCAAGAGTACTTTGGAAATTAAGCAGAGACAGGGCATGGGAGATGGATATGAACAGAAATAGGACAAGAAAATGTGGAAATACTGGACTTTCTTGGACTTTATTAAATGTGTAGAGGACTCTAAAGCATATGCCCTACTTTATGTCATGAATGCTTGTAGAATAAAATCAGTAACTTGGAAATACATGTGGAACTGCAAAGCAATAATTATATTTATGAACCATGACAGAATAAGAAAATCTGGAAATATTGAACGTTTTTGAACTTTTTTAAACTTGTAGGGGACTCTAAAGCATATGCCCTACTTCCTGTCATTATTTTTTTCTTTCTCCCTACTCACTTTCTCCTTGTTCCATTTTAAGAAATGTAGGCACTGCAATGTAAAACAATCTGGTTAAAAGAGCATGAAAAAAATTTAAAAATAGCATGCTTTTTATCATTCTTGCACAGAGGAATGACTGGGTTAAGGCCATTATTTTAATCTACTAACACGTTTTAAGAGAAAGCAAGCAATTGAAAAGTAATATTGAATATTATAAGGCTTTTTCTAGTAGACGATGGTATGCTTGGCAGTTTTATGTCTGGTTTTCATGTCTCTAGCAAACAACCTGATAAAGAGAAATGGCTTGGAGAAAATGTTTTCTGAAAGCATTCAAGTGTTTTCCCAGCTGAGAGAGCTATAAAGGTAAGACAAACCCAGACAGCCCTTACTAGAATCTCAGGCTGTACCATGCATTTCAGCATGGCTAACCTTTCTAATAGGTTATCTCAAATGCGTATAAATTTTTAATGTTTGTTCCTATTAGGAGGGTAAAACTTCAATATCTGAAAATCTACATAGTTTTGTGTGTTATTATTAAGTTAATAGGTTTTAGGAGGGTACTGAGGGGTGTTTGTATTTTTGTGTGAGGGTTTTCAATAAAACAAAAAGTTCTGTAAGGTGTGACATAGCCTCAAATGGAGATGGCAAGAAACAGCTGTATAAAAGATTAACCTGCCAAACAGTACATACATTTAACACAAAAGCTGGAACTAGACATTTAACAAGAAAAGCTGTTATACATAAAAGGTGGGAAAATAATTTTTCAAGAATATAATGCTTTCTATAATGTCTTTAAACATTAATGGTCTCACAGATAAATACAAACAAATACAGAGTAGTGAATTATATTAAAAAATGTAGAGTGCAAATAGGTATGCTACAGGAGACACACTTGGAAAGAACTGAACATGTGAATTTGATAAAGAAAGGTTTTCAGGATGGCTATTCATTGGAATACCTGGGGCAAGAGAAGAGAGGAGTACTTACATTAATTGCAAGAGGAGCTCCAATAGTGATAGAAGAGGATAAAAAAGGCAATAATATTAGATTTGCAATACAAAAGGGCTACTGGCAAGGGAGGAGGCTTACAGTGGCATGTATTTATATTCCACCACAAAATGCTATAATGGAGCTTAAGAAAATTCTGGGAGAAATAACCAGCTTTCAGCAAGGAATATTACTTATAGGTGGGAACTGGGATTTGATTTGCAACAGTGAAGATGTGTCTGGAGGGCCTAGAAGGGAAAATATAACAAAGGAGGATAGATTTTTAAAGACATTTATGACAACATTTGGCATGGAAGAGGTGAATTCAGTACTATGAGTTTGGAGTGAATTTGCATATTATTCCCCAAGATACAAAAACTGGGCTAGGCTAGACAAAATTTACAATTCATAGGAACATGTGCATTTAATTGAAGGTCTTGATATGCCTCTAATAACTATTTCAGATCATGCTCCAATAATAACTAAAATAAAACACAAGGTAATGAAAATGGGACACTGGCACTTTCCCACTGTCTGCTGAAAAGAGACAAACTTAAGGAAAGGGTTGTTGAGATTATTCAAGAGCTATTAGAGAATATAGAAATTTCTTCTGAAAATATGGCTACAGAGTAGGATAAAATTAAAGTGGAGTTTAAAATAGGGTGGAAATAAAAGAAAGGGAGATAGGGTTAAGAAGTAACAATAATTATTTAGCGGGACTGACAAATATTAAGGTAATGCAAAATAGGGGGAATATCACAGAACAAGAAGAGGAATAACTGCATAATGCCAAATAGAAAATAAAGGATTACCTTGATAATGTACATGAGTTTAGAAAGATTACTGTTAACAAACTAACTGTTTTTTTGAAAATAACCCTAGAGCACAAAAACTTTTAGCATGATTCAGACAACAGAAAGTAGAAAGGGCTGTCACCAAGCTCAGGGAGCCTATAACAGGGAAGATAACAAGGGATCTTGTAGAAGTATTAGAAATATTTCAGAAATTCTATGAACGTCTCTATAAAGCAGAGAAATATGGAAATCAAGAAAAGGTACAAATGGAAATGTTTATGGAAGAATTAAATATGCCAAGGTTAGAGGTAGAGGATGCGCAATTACTTACAGTTAGGACAGGAGGAGATGAGATAAAAATGGTGATGTATAACCAATCTATAGGAAAGTCCCTAGGAATAGATACTATTCCTATGGAAGTTTGGAAGCTAGGAGGAAAAAAATGATAAAGATCTGGAAGGTTTTATTTAATTATATTTTAAGAGAAGGTGAAGTTCCATCATCCTGGAAGAAAGTGGTGGTAGCTGTGATACCTAAACAGGGTAAAGATCCATCAGATCCAGTTTCATACAGGCCCATTTCAATACTAAGCCATGATTATAAAGTGTCTATGTCTACAATGGCTAAAAGAATGTCAAAAGTAATGGCAACATTGATAGATATGCATCAGTTTGGTTTTGTGGAGGGAAGGCAGACATTTGACAACATTAACAGAACACTGATGATCCAGAGGGAATCAGAATGTAAGAAAATACCACTGTTGTTGGTGGGTCTGGATGCAGAGAAAGCATTTGACTGAGTAAGCTGGGATTTTATTATCAGGCAGGTGTGTCCTTTCTCCCCTGTGTTATTTGCATTATATTTAGAACCACTGGCAAAGAAAATAAGGGACTTAGAAATTCAAAGATATAATTGGTATGGTAGTCAAGAAACGCTGTCTCTAGTTGCAGATGATATTATTTTATACCTGACAAAACCAGAGAAGGACATTATAGTGCTGTGGAACATTTTGATACAGTTTCAAATCTTTTCAGGATACAAAATTAATGAAGCTGAAACAAAGGTAAATTATATACCCACACACAAATTGGTTCAGGAATATCCATATTATGGGGCATGATAAAACGAAAAATTTAGGAGTATGGATTAAAAATTATTCCAGTGTGGCAGCTAAGGATATGTGGGAAGAGACTAAACAAAAGCTAATACAAAAATGGAAGTTCTGTTATATGGATATTGATACTAAGATGCAAGCAGTTCAAATGTTTTTAGTCCCTTTAGTCTTATACACAAGTCAGGCATATTTTTATCAACCAGAGGAGAAGTTGTGGATAGCAATTACTAAAGAGCTGAAGGATTTTATCTGGGAGGGGAAGATGGCAAGAATCAAGTAGGATAAGCTTATTCTTCCAATACAGCAAGTTGGACTGGGATTACCCGATTTGAAGGGGAATTTCAGAGTAACACAGTTAAGGCTCCTTTACATAGCACAAGCAGAAAACTATAATTAAAGTGGAAAGAGATGATGATGATGATGATGATGATGAAACAGGGGGAAGCTCAAGAAACAAGGAAAGACTGGGATTTTGGACACAGACCTTTAAGGAGAATAACAATAATCATACAGAATATTATATTCATAAACTAACAGGAAGTATTCTAAGAACTAAACCAAAACAGGAATGGAGAAAGGAGATTCTACCGATAGGGATGACTGCAATTAGGGATACAGACATTAGCCAAGAGGGTGCTGGAATGTATTGGAGAAAACTGGCAAAGGAACCAAGGTATTGGGAGCAAATAATGAGATAGGGAAAGGTATTAGAATGGAAAGACACCAAGAACTTATTTGGACTGCAGGTTAGAGATTGCCTTCCCTAGCAACGATTGATATCAGATTATAGGGAAAGAAAAAGAAATAGGGGGGTCCTAAATGAAAGAACAGCACTGGTAGAATTTTAGTAGAATCTAGAAAAGAAGCTGCTATTAAGAAAGGAATAATTAGTACAGCATGTAAGATATTGCATGATAACTATAAGAATCAATCAGAGGATGTTAAAAAGGAGTAGGAAGAGAGACTGGATAAACAATTCATAAAGAAACAATGGGGGGATATACATATCTCCCCCAGTATGCAACAAAGTCTAGAAGATTTAGGATCTTTGCTTGGAAGTGTATTCATAAGTATTTTTATACCATAAGTAGACTCCAAAGTATTTTTCCTCAGGTAGACAGCAAATGTTGGATGTGTGATGGGGAAGAAAGAGATATCTGGGAATATATTTTCTGGGAGTGTAACGAGTTGGCAGACTTTAAAGATTCCCTGCAGATTGCTCTGTTGGAGATACTGGCCGATCAACCTGATGTAACTGAGGAAATGATTTTTTGAGCTATGATACAGAATCAGAATTGCCTAGAGATAGTAAGGCCTTGCTGAGTCTAATTATGGTGGCTGCCAAAAAAAGCAATTATTAGAAAATTGAAATCAAAGTCTAAACCAACTTTACAAGAAGTAGAGAAGATAGTAACAGAGATAAAACAAATGGAACTGAGGATCTTTAGAAAAGGGTAGGTACAAATTATATAGGAAAAATGGGAATTGTGGGATCAATAAATGCAGAGGAGGAACAAGGTCTAAAAGAAGGCAAGATTTGAAGGAGCTATATAATGCCTGACTGACAATGACTGGGCATATTATGAGAGATGCATGTTTGCAGCTATGTTTGTGTCGGCATGGTTTGTAATGTATAATGTTTGCAACTGAAATTGTGTTGGTGTGGTTTATTTTCATTTATATACATGTAAGATTGCCTTTCTCATACGTGATAATTTAATAAAGATGTTTCTTGTTTAAAAAATATTCAATAAGCTCATCTAAATTGCACTTTGGCTTATTGTAAAGAAGTTACTTCATGGTACCGATCTGCCTAATGTGCTTATGGTTTTAATGACTATTTCATAAAAGATTTCATTTCTGAAGTGCAAAAACATTCTTATTTTATGAATCTTAATGTTAGTAAGTTGTACAGTTTTTGTACTCCCAAATTGCCTCTCCAATCTTTTTTCTGATCTTTAATAACATTATTTTTTCCTACAGTTGAGCTACCTCTATTGGCATAAAAGGATAAATCCCTGACCATGTTCCATGTGACCTGAATTTGATTAGTGGCTTGGGTGGCATTTGGAGCTGGAGTGGAGGGTGGGCGGATAGAATGATGAGGAGGGATGTGGAGAGTCTGTCTAGGCATACTCTCTGTGGAAGAATTCTCCACAAAGATCGAGATCACATGGAGGGATATTGTCTACAAAGTGGGCAGGGCTAAGTAATTATGATACATGTCATAATTATAATATGCGTACATTGCAAAGAGCCATTTAATGCTAACTCCTCAGATGCTAATGGACATGCAAAATTAATACTCAGGTTTAAAGAAACGACTGCAATCTTTAGTACATGGCTGATGACTCATATGTCTTTCTTATTCAGCTGTCACCCCTGAGAGTAAATTGTCTGAAGGGTTTTCCCTCAGGCAATGAATCTATCCATTGGGTGGTGGAGAGGGTAAACTCAGTGGCCAGCATGGGACTGATAAAAAAATTCTTGTGGGTGTTACTCTTCTTTTCTTAAGAAAAGAAGTTTTGCTGTATATGCATATGTATGTATATTTCTCATCTGTTACAGGTCATGCTATTATTTCACATTTTCTCCTCCCTGGAGAATGTCTGCACGGGTTGACACTAACACTTGTGATGAAAGGGCACTTAGTTCTTTACTTCTTGTTGTTATGCCTTCACTACAAACAGCAGAGAAATTCACAGTCACTTCATTTTCTCTGCTTTCTATCATGTTGTTTTGTGCCAAATCTATAATTCTATTTTTAATATTGTTTCAGTAAGCCACCCTCCTTCTTCAAGTGTCATTGCAGTACTTAATTTTTCTAACTCCATGGTGACAACAGACACATTGAAATTTTCCATAATCTCACTTCCCTTACAGGAAACAGGAAAAGAGAAGAGAAGAGGAATTTTACTGCTGTCCTAATCAAACTTCCTTTAGTTAGCATGAAAATCACCTTGTGGCCTCACTAAAAATAGGCCATGCCTAGGGGGAGAAGACCAGTTAAAAAGTAAATAAACCAGTAAGTAAATAAATAATTAAATACATAAATGGAGGACTGTCCTGAAGACATATTTTATCAGAAGCATGCTAATGGGATCAAGGTCAACCCCTTCTAAAACGATTGTCATGGCCATTCCCACCACACACCTGTCCTCCGCAGTTCCATTCTTATCTCCTGTATTGTATGTGTGGGTTACATACTGGAGTTTGTCTCCAAGATGCATAATTACAGAGTAATCTTTGATGACTGGCTACCATTTCCTGATCAGCATAAGCCATGTCATAGCATATTGTCATGAGGGCTATGACCCATAATAAGTACTGTATTTCACCCAAAGGCACACCCGCAGGTGTAGCTGAAGAGATATGGGTTCCTTCCTACCTGACTCTGGTGACACCCCTATTAGTCCCAACACACCAAGGTGGCAAGAGGGACAGATTTTATTCTAGGTGACACATCTAGTTTAAAAAGGCAACAGCACAACCATAAACAAATTATTTCAACAGTGCACCAGTTAGCAATAAGGCAAGGTGAGAATATGCATGCAATGAAAACATACATTCACCCTCTTCCCCAGAACTCAACAGAAGAAGGCATTGACATTCAAACATGCACAAATAAGGCAATATCAATGAGATGTAAAGCTTTACAATGCAACAATGCAAACATGGGAAATATGCAATGTCATTAAGCAATAAAAGAGTCATAATACAACAATGCAGATATGAGAAAATGCAATGTTATTGAGCAGCAAAATTCTTGAAGGCAGCAGTACTAACACGAGCAAAATGCAATGTCATTGAACAATAAAGATTTATAGTTCCACAATACAAATATGAGAGAATGCAATGTCATTTAGCAGTATTAACACCCTCTACCCCCTTGATCAGTTCTAAACAGCCCAACTATGAAACACTCTTTTATACCTTGTTCACTGGCCAGTGACTACTTACAGTCTTGCTGCCAGCATGATGGGGGCCCAAGTTGGAGCTCATATGGATCCCAGCTAGTTGTAATCCACAAAGCATTAAGGCAGGGGGACCACAATCTTATAAAAATATAACATGACGGACAGAGCCTCTCACCACTCCATTGGGAATATCCTAGTGACCAGGTGCCGCGGTTCCTCTGATGAGAAAAGTAGAAAATCACCTACCAGAACTCTGGTAATCATCTATGGCTTCTTGGTACTAGGCCCAATGAACTCCTTTTCTTGCTGAATCATAGCAGGTGTGGAACTACTGGTTTCAGACTTCTCTCCTGATTCCACAAAATACCATATCCAGGATTGCAGCAAGAGACAGACACGATCTGCTACTTCACTTCCCTGTCCCAAAACACTAGAAAGAAAATCCAGTCATGCTGCTAGGTCCTTTTTCCCTTCAGCTACATGTTTCAGTCTTCCCTCCTTCAGCCAGTGTTCCAGAAAAAAAGAAAACTCTTTCACTTTCGAAATTGTCTTTTATATTCCTGAAAAGGAGCTCCACCTTGTGGTGTAAGGGGAAACTACAGTCTACTACTTCTACATGAAATACAGTGGGAGCTACACTGTATTTCACCCAAAGGCTTAATTATGGTTTTTCATATGATGGTCATTTCTTGTATGGACTATTGTGATACAATTACCAAAGACTGTTAAATACTGAGTTGGAAAGTTTACAACTCTTGCAGAATTCAACAGCAAGGCCTTTTCTTAGGGTCTTGACATATAGTCACAGAACATATATACTTTGTTCTCTGCACTGGCTCCCTGTTGAGTGCAAAATTACCTTTTAAGATCCTTCCGATGCTATTTAAGGTCCTATGTAACCAGGGGTCTGCCTATTTGAAAGAGTTTTTGCTGCCCTAGTAGCCTTTGCAGACACTCTGTTCAGGTGCCTCAAGACTGCTGGTGAGCTTAAAATTCTGGTTTAAGTCCTCTGGTAGACTTAATGCTTTTCTCATTTTGCTTATGACCTGTGAAACATGTTACCATAGCAAACTAATAAAAACAATGAACGAAGCGCAGTGCAAGCAAGAAACCAATAAACAAAAAATGCACTGTATGAGGACGAAATGCACCGGACAACCGAGAACTTAATACCAGCTTTAATGAACGTTAAACGTTTGACAAACACCACGTTTTTCGTCACATAAATCAGACTTCATCAGACAAGTCTGATGAAGTCTGATTTATGTGACGAAAAATGTGGTGTTTGTCAAACGTTTAACGTTCATTAAAGCTGGTATTAAGTTCTCGGTTGTCCGGTGTATTTCCTCCTCATACAGTGCATGTTACCATAGCAACTTTGAGAATGTGAGCTTGATTACTGTTTCAGGAGGTGTCTCAAGATTCATTTCTTTCACAGGGCATCAGGGGACCCTTTTATTATGTATCGATTGTCCCACAGGTTTTAATGTATTTTGTAGTATTGTGTTTGTGGGTTTTTTGTCCATTTGTTTCCATTCCCTCATTCTTGCAGACTACCTAACCACTGCCACTACAGCTCATCCTTTTCCCAGCACTGGAGAAAACACTGTTTGTGGCACATCCATCATAAGACAGCCTATTTATTATTTTAATATTCTGACATCTTGACTATAAAACGATTGATAAATGGCACACATCCACTGGTAATCACTTCACTTCTCAGCGTGGCTGCCAGCCATTGTGGCAGGTTATTTTAATGGTTGTGGCACTGTTCACCATCCTTAAGGATTCTTATGTATTCCAGGAGCCTGCAACCAATTGCATATTACAAGATGCATAACAGGCAGACATATTTAGGATCCACCAGTTGAGCCATTATGAGTGTTTCCCTCTCCTGCTAGAAAAACACATGACCATCCTTCTAAGCCATACTGATGAAAATATTGTTAGTAATTGGTTAATAAATCCATGTTGAGGTAGAAAATATCAACAACAATCTGCAACACAATATTACACAAACAGATGAAAAATATGGGCACAAAGGTTAAGCCAAATATTAGATATCAAAATTTGTAGGAAAGCAGAAGAAAAGCAGTTTTCTGTCGTAAAAATAATATAAAAGTTGCCCCAAGCTGTAAAGACAATGCATGAAATTAAAGTACAGAATACAAGGCAGTATAGATGCAGGATTATAAGATTATGTCTGCTGTGTGTGTTTTTGTGGTCCCTAAAGTCTTCCTACAAATGCAACACATTTTCATGTCAAAGTATAAATGACAACATTGTCAGTCACATGACAAGAAGAGTTGTGGTTGGGAATGGTATGTAAACCATAATGCAAATTGCTTAGGCATCACACCACTCGTCTGTGTCACATAATGCCTTCAGCACATTGTGACATTTGTGAGAGCGAGCACTTCAAAACAGCAATATACATGAAATTTTCATGCTAATTTGATAATTTTCATATGCATAGATTCTTGCACTATGAGCATTCATAATACATGTCAGAAATTTGCCTTGCTGTCCACAGTGTGACTTTAAGCACATATATGTCAGCAAATTAATGTGAAATAGACTAAAGAAAATGGTAACCCTGTCAGTCCTTTATTATAATGCCTGCTATTATGCTGTTAATGTTTACTTTAAGATAATACATGAGACATAACTTTGTGCTGTACATTTTGCAGAGAAGTACAATGTATTTCTGCAGTCCAGCAACAGTTAAGAGAACAGTAAGGTGTACTAATAAATGATATTTTGTATGCTACAAGTCACAGTAAGAAATATTATTTCATTTTGGATATGTGCTCTATCATGTTACTGTCCATAGGTTACTGAGTTATGTACCTGAAAATGTTTAGTATTCTTGCAAAATGTTGCACTTTGGATGGATGGGAAGTGTATTGCAGGTTCTGTTTGTTGTTATCCCTATGCATTCTAAAAATTCCCGTTATGTAGAACATTGTGCTACACATACTAAAAGTCATTTTTATAGTGAATACAGAATACACTGCAGTATTTGTAGCAAGTACAATAGTATAAAATAATGTATTGCCATCAGAAGCAAAGATTACTCTGTTATCATAACGTTGAGAGGCATTACCACACATGTGACCATGTGGCCTTCATGCTGTTGGCATTGACAGTGTAGATGCCTGTAGCTTAAGCTACAGTGGGGGAAGTCTTTATAATGGGAATTCTCTCTATCTCTGTTTGCCTCTGAGCATGTCATTTCTCCTTTTTCCTCCATTTACCTAGAAAAGCACTGTATTAGCTGCAATATTATCAGGTTCAGTGGGAGTGCTCAGTCTGCATTAAACCCACTCAGCTGTATTTAGGGATATCCACCTGCATTACCACACCACATTATACAAGTACAAGTGCCCACTTGCTATCCACTGTTTGATGGCGTGTCCCCCAATTAAAATGTCTCAGTACCTGTGAACTCCAATGGATGTTTACTCATCATCACTGAAAGACCTAATAAGACTTTCTCTCATTTTCTCTGACTTTATTGGGAAGCATCATGCCCCCTATGGGGGAGGGGGTACATGTGCACCCTACACTTTACCAGAAATCCTCTTTTTTGCCACTTAATGCTCTTCAATTTGTGAGGTGGCAGGGAACGCTTATTTCATCAGGTCCTGTTCAAAAGAAGCCTGTTGGGACTGTGTCTCTGGTTTCATTTCCCTAGTATGTGGTCCTCCATTCCCTGTCTTGTTCTGGCCCCTTCTGGAACCTAAAGAATCCTTAACTCCACTCCAGTCCACTCTAGGCCAGTCCCTTACCCGTTAGCTCACCAAGCACTTGTTTACCTAACTGGTAGTGAGACCAGGGCAATGTAGTCTGTTTTCAAACTTCTCTTGCCCCATGCTCCCCCGATGAAACACACCACATTAATTATGGCAAGACATGGTTCTTTATTAATATTTATTATGACAGGTTGTTGTTGTTGTTGTTGTTGTCAACATTATGACAGGTATTTATAACATTTAACTTACAACGTTTAATTTACTCTCAATATAAGATATACTGTGAATTTTATGTATATTTATCAATCTCTGTAAACATTTTAATTTCAGCCTTTAATCAGTCAACAGCAAGGCACATTCTTTACCATCTAGTTCCAACAGATGGCTTTAGTCTTCATAGGACCATAGGTTCATAGCTGATTACTAGGCTAACGATCCTTGTGGGCCATTTAAGTCTAGCCTTGCTTCCCAAATATATCTGGCAGATTGACACTCTTGGATCATTTTATGGGGTATATGCAGACTTGGTTACAGGTTGGCTCTATCTGTTAGAGACATAGGTACCACTCCAGGTGTAGACTGTTGATTCTCCATTACTGGTTGAAGTTAAGCTTGAATTAGATTATTATCAGGAAGGGTCTATATTAGAACACCAAACATTCAAAATGTCGAGTGTTCTAATATCGAACCCTACCAGTCGAAAATACTAAACATCGAACATTCAGAAGAGCAAATTTTTTCCTAGGGAAAAAAATTGCTGTTCCAAAACACATATACACAACACAAGCACACCAAACAAACAGCAATCCGCACACATACACCTAGACTTGTACACCTAACCCTACACTAAACTATACACACACCACTAACTATCCACTTACCTTAACCCAAATCCTAACCCTAAGGTCCGTCACTATCGCACACTCACCTCACCCGTGCCCTAACCCTAACTCACCTACCCTGCCCTAACCCTCATGTCCACACAATCTCACACATACCTAACCCGCTCCCTAACCCTAACTCACCTAACCCGCCCTAACCCTCATGTCCACACAATCACACACATACCTAACCCGCACCCTAACCCTAACTCACCTAACCCGCACTCAATCGCACACTTACCTGAACCCGACCTGCAACTTTCCACCAGAGCGCTGAAAATACTGAAGCAACAGAAACGGACAACCAAATTCTTTCCCTAGGAAAAAATTGGTTTTCTGTTCCTTCGCTGAAAACGGGTCAATATTAGAACACTCGACATTTTAAATATTCAGTGTTCTAATATAGACCCTGTCAGGACAATTTATTTTTATTTATTTTATTTATTTTATTTTATTTTACATTTGGGATAGTCCGACTGGATGCATGTCCATTTTCAGCGGAGGCCCGGTGAGAAAAGCTCCAAGGGTAAGCAGATACAGCATTACATAATACCAGCATTACATATTACAAACAGACTATTTACAGAGATTACATAAGTAAGCAAGTTATACAAGTTCCACAGGTTACAGTTAATCCTGAGCACAAGTCAGGATTAAATTAAATTACACAGTAAACTGGTTAACAGATTTTTACACATTCTAGAGAGAGTTAGCCAGGCTTGATACATTGACATAGCCAGTTAAGTGACAAATGTTGTTTGAGTCTAGTTTTAAATTGACCTAAGGTGGAAATTAAGGTAATATCAGCTGGAAGAGAGTTCCAGGATCTACTTACAGAGTTTGCAAAGAGAGAATCACCGGCTTTGTTATTAATTTTGCTAGTCTGAATTAGTAGTTTGTTAGAGGATCGAAGCAGTCTAGGATTGTTATAGGGGGTGATAATATTTTTAAGTGCAGGAGTATTGTCCAGATTATAGAGGATTTTATAGGCCATAATCAGTTGGTTATACTGGATTAGGCTGGGTAGTTCAAGCCACCCAAGCTGATTTAGATTGATGCAATGATGTGTCCTAAAAGGCAGCCCAGTGGCAAACCTGGCAATGTGGTTGTAGCAAATTGAGAGTTTGTTAAGGACAGTCTTGTTTAAATTCGAGAGTAGAGGGGATGCATACAGAAGGGTTGAAAGAAGGTGAGAGCAAGCTATGGCAATTTTAGCTGGAGGGGTTAGGAAGGCTTTTATTCTGTAAAGTGACCCTAGTTTTTTATTGATGGTTTTGATAGTTTGGTTAACATGTAGGTCAAACTTTAGATTATTGTCTATGATGACACCTAATAGTTTTGTAGATGGGTCAGGGGTGATTATTGTGCCATCATTTGATTTTATGGTAAAGGTGAAAGCGGTAGACCTGCGTGTTGGTGAAAATAACAGCATTTTATTTTTTTGGGATTTAGGATCAAATGTTGTTCAGAATGCCAGTTTTCTATTGTATTAAAGGTGGTCTGGGTAGCTGACCATAACTCTACTGGAGATGTGGCTGAGTAAATCAGAGTAGAGTCATCAGCATATTGGATACAGCTGACTTTTGGGATGACAGTATAAAGGTAGTTAATGAAGATGGAGAACAGCAAGGGCCCTAGTATAGAGCCTTGTGGTACTCCAAGGGTGTTAGGTAGAAGGTTAGAGAGTTTGTTCTGCCAGAGGACAGCCTGCTGTCGACCATTTAGGTAGGATTGAAACCATTGGAGGGCTCCAGTATCTAGACAGAATGTTTGCAGGGTGTGGATTAAAAGTTGGTGATCAACCATATCGAATGCCTTGGAAAGATCCAAAAAGAGGGCTGAGGATATATAATTATTGTTGCGATTATGGTTTATGGTGTTAGTAAAGGCTAGGAGGGCTGAAGTAGTGCTGTGATGAGGACGGAAGCCATGCTGAGTGTCTGCCATAAGGCGATTCTGGATTAGGTGGTGCATGAGTTGTCTATGAATACATTTTTCCATAATCTTTGCAAGTGGAGAGAGTAAAGCTATTGGCCTATAATTGGAGAATTCAGTAGAGCTGCCTCCTTTGTGAAGTGGGATTACATAGGATATTTTCCAGATGGTGGGAATTTTAGCTTTTACTATGGTTCGATTGATTAGTATTGAGACGGGGTAAGCAATAGCATCAGCTGATTTTTGTAGGTACTCGACAGGGAGTTGATCAGCAGAAAGTGTAGTGGGTTTTAATTTTTTGATCAAGGTACGGATAAGTGAAGTGGCGACTGGTTGGAAACTGAATGCGAGTAGGTTTCTAGGGGTGCTACTTTCAGGACCAGGGGTGCTAGGAGGTAGTTTGCTAGCTAGGGCTTGAATTGTCTCAGTAAAGAATTGGTTAAAACTATCAGAAACATCTTCAGGGGTTTTATCAATAGTAGCAGCAGGGATTGGGGTTGAGGTTTGTCCAGGATGTAGTAGATTATTTAAACCTGCCCAAAACTTCTGAGGGTTATTTTGATTTACTTTCTGTAAATTACAGTAGTATTGTTTTTTGTCTTGTAAAATTGATTTTTTGGTTTTGTTCCTGGATTGCCTGTATTTAATGTGATCTTGAGGGGTTTTAGAAGAACACCATAAAGCCCATGCTTTGTTTCTAAGGGTAATTTTAAGTTTAGACTCTATAGAAAGCCATGGTGCAGTTTTTGCCTTGGTTCTCTTTGAATGAACAGGTGCATGCAAATCAAGGATCTCAAGGAATTTGTTGTTAAAGTATGCTACTGGTTCCTCTAAGGGGAGGTGTTTTAGAATAGACCAATTACATGAGTTTAGTTCTTGTTGGAATTTGGCAGGGTCAAAGTTTTTATTGTTTCTAACCTTTCTGAGTAAGGGTTGTTGGGAATTAATGGTTTTGTGCTTAATTACATATGTGAGAATGTAATCGCTTAGGCCATTAAGGAGGGTACCAGAGGTGTACAGTTGGGGGTGACTGTTTATGAGTACCCAGTCAAGTATACTTTCTTTTTGGGTGGGTTTACCTATCCTGGTAGGGGTGGATATGATTTGTGTAAATGCATGTAGGTTAATATGGGTGGTTGGGGATTCTGAGGAACAGGTGCCCCAGTCTATGTTAAAGTCTCCAAGTAGTAGGGTTTCTTGGGGGTAGTGACATGATAGCCAGTGCAGGATATCTTCAAATGTAGATATATTGTTACCTGCGGGAATGTACATACAGATGATATTAATGTATTTATTTTTATTAAGTTGCAATTTGGTGGCAAGAATCTCTGAGTTATTAAACTGAGGAGGTTGTATTACATCTATGGTGACATTCAACTCAGATTTATAGAGTACAGCTACCCCACCCCCCTTCCTCAAAGCACGATCCAGCCTGTGTATGTTGTACCCAGGTGGTAACACTTCATTGTCTTTAGTGTTAAGTTTTAACCAGGTTTCAGATAAGCAGAGAATCTCAGGGGAGTGGACATCCAGAAGTGCATGCAATTCATGTACCTTGTTATTAATGCTTCTAATATTGAGATGACAGACTAGGAGAGAGTTAGTTGGCCTATTAATTGTAGGTTTGTAGCTTAGATTGCAAGTAGAGGGGGTATGTGTATCTGAAGTGAGTGGGCCAGGGTTGGGGTGAATATCACCACCAAGTATTAGGCTGAGTCTATACTTGGTGATGAACTTCAGGAATTTGTTTATTAGTTTGTGGTAGTGTTTGGATCTAGAGCTAATGTGCCTGGGGTTGAGATGTTGGTAGACTGAACAAGATGTTGGATAGGATCTGGTACTGTAAGTATGGTTGAAGGTGGAAGGATTTACAGCTGGGGTGATAGTATGGCCTTTTGGGACCTGAAATCCCGTGAGAAACTGGTTTTCATACAAGGTAAGGAGGTATGGTGTGAACAAGAGGGGTAGGAAAAAGGAGTATATCATTATCTGTGATTCAGCTAGTGAGTTAAGGAACTGTTTTACCTGGTGATGCAACACCAGAAGATAGAGTGGTGAGGTAAAGGTACAGGAAGGGGGATGGGAGAATGCCAGATGAAAGCTAATAGGTGCTATTAAAATGTAGGTAGTAAAATGGGGGTGGGTGGAATTATCCCAGATGAAAGCAGATAGGATCTAGAAAGTAGGGGAGTGGCTATATTACTATACATTTAGAGGTACTGGGGGTGGGAGGAAATTGGGGGCAGGGAGAGGAGCGAAGAGAGCCCGAGCATAGCGAGGGCGAACGTAGCGGGGCTATTGCAGTTTACAAGGTTTCCTAAGGTGTCCTAAAGCTATAAGGTAAGTATTACAAGCTCTTAATGTAAGAATCAATTTACTTCAGTTACAGGGGAAGGAGGCAACCACTCAAGTAGAAACAAAGAGCCCTGTGGCTGACCAATATGGTGACCTGCTTAATTACAAAGCACTGTAAGTGAAAGCTTAACACATGCTTTTTGTGTGTGCAACCTACTCTGTTTAAATGTTGAGAGAAACTGATTGCAGTCCTGTAGACACCGTTTTGTAGGGAACTGTAGAGTTCAACTAGGAAAAGAGAAAAGCAGAGTATAATTTGTCCTTTGTCATGACTTAATTGCAAAGTGGTTTGCCACTGTTTCATGGTCACTGTAATGTAACTGATCAATGTGGGATGTATCTTATATAGTTTTAGGCACTCCTTTATCCATGAACGTGGGATACTGTCAAATTCCTTTTGTAGTCTATCCATGCCATACTTAGATTCTTCCCCTTTTTACAATTCTTCATTATGGCTTTATATTAGCAACAAACGATCCTTTGTTCTGTTTAACATTCATTTGTTACCCTTTGTTCTATTGCCATGATTGAATTTAACTCTAAATGACTATAAACTCTGCATCAGTTCCAGTAGAGAGTTTGTACATTGTTGGAAGGCAAGTTATTGGTCTATAGGTTTTAGAATGGCTTACAGGTTCACTCTTAAGGAGGAGTATCATTTTTCCTGTTGTTAATCAGGTTGGTGTCTGTTCAGGATGTGCATATAAGTAGTTCTTATTCAAGGCTAAATCTTTTTTGTAAAAATATTAATGCTTTTAACCAGAAGTTAGGTACTGAATCTGGGCCTGAGGTTTCCAATTACGAGCCTTTCTTAATCTTGTTTCAGTTTATCTGGCTGTGCTTCATCCCATTTCATATCCTGTACATTTGAACTCCTTACTTCTTCTTCTTTCGCTTTTTGATCACCTTGTCCGCATTGAATGGCAGTGGAGTTTCACGGTGTCGAAGTTGCCAGCCCGGTACGTGTGTCGAGTGCCAGCCCCGGCAACCTTCCACAGAAGGCACACTCACACGCACACCTAGGGCCAATTTAGAGTGTCCAATCCACCTGCAGCATGTCTTTGGGATGTGGGAGGAAACCGGAGCACCCGGAGGAAACCCACGCGACCACAGGGAGGACATGCAGACAGAAGGCACCCCAGCTGAGGATCGAACCAGAGAACCTCTTGCTGTGAGGCGGCAATGCTAACCACTGCACCACCGTGGCCGCCCACATTTGAACTCCTTACTGTTTCTTTTAATTTTATTTTCACAGTTTCTTTATTTGTTTTTTGTTTAGCTTGACAATCATGTGCTGTCCACATGCATGGTGAGCTAAACAATTCTTCTGATGGCTAGTGGGAGTTATGTAGACTATACTGGTTTGACATCTTTATATAAGCCCACTTTGCCCAATATCAACAGTCACATTTGTTCCCATCTACCTTTATCTATTATCTAATTTAGGCTGCTAATTCCCTTTCCACAAGATAAAATTAGTCATACTGTAGGTTTGTTCAAATCCATATAGTCTAGTTTACAATGCTGATGAACTCTTCAAATCTATGGAGGGGAGGAGTTGACTGTCGGTAGGCCTATGTTATGTCTGCACTCTCCTTGGTCTTTTAGGTGTTTCCTTTCCTGACTACTAACCCATTTTTAAGTTTGGGTCACTTTTCAAACATCTGTACAGTGTTCTACTTCTCCCTCCAATTCTAGCTTAAATTAATTTCAAAATATCTTTCCATAGTCTTACTGATATGACAGTTTTAGATCTTAATTACTATTCTTATGTTGATCTGTACATTTCTGGGCACTTAAGACAAGAACCCCACTTCCACGGTCTCTGAGAATGTGTCATTTGACAATATTTCTTTTCATCCCTCCTCATGGTCTCAACTAATGCTACCACTTCTGATATGGGTCTATATTAGATCAGCGAACGCTTAAAAAAGCGAATGCTGATTGATCAAACTTATGTAAGCAAAAACTTAAAATATCGAAGCAACAGAAGTCCGAATTTTTTCCTAGGGAAATAATTTGGTTGTCCATTTCTGTTGCTTCCGTATTTTCAGTGCTGTGGTGGAAAGTTACGGGTCAGGTTCAGGTAAGTGTGCAATTGTGTGGATGTGAGTGTTAGGGCAGGTTAGGTGAGTTAGGGTTAGGGCGCGGGTTAGGTATGTGTGCGATTGTGTGGACGTGAGGGTTAGGGCGGGTTAGGTGAGTTAGGGTTAGGGAGCGGGTGAGGTGAGTGTGCGATAGTGATGAACCTTAGGGTTAGGGTTTGGGTTAAAGTAAGTGGATAGTTAGTGGTGTGTGTATAGTTTATTGTAGGGTTAGGTGTCAGATTTTAGGTGAATGTGTGTGGATTGCTGTTTGTTTGGTGTGCTTGTATTGTGTGTATGTGTTTTGGATCAGCGATTTTTTTCCCTAGGAAAAAAATCGCTGTTCTGACAGTTTGAGATTGTAAGCTTTTGCTTACATAAGTTTGATCAATCAGCATTCGCTTTTTTAAGAGTTCGCTGATCTAATATAGACCCTTCTGATATTATGGTTGGTAAGGGGGATTTCCATTTCCTTTTTTATTCCTTTTTTTGTTTTGCAAACAGAATTATTAGCCAGATTACTCTCCCTACTTTTGGGGGGACTATCCCTTGCTCTCTCATCCATGTAAAGTATAACCTATTCATCAGTGGAATATTCTTGTTTGTTATTTGTGAAATCATTTGCTCTAAGCCTTGTCTAAAGTCACTTAAAGCATGGCAACTCCAAAACACATGTTCCCAGGTACCCATATGTCCACTGTTGCATCTCTAGCATCATGAACTGGTTACTGGAAACATATTCCCTAGTTTACTGTGCTTACATCTCCACCAGAAAATTCTGAATCTTCTTGATTTAATAGCTGTTCATGACATCTCTAATATTTCCTCCCCATCTCTAGCAGAAATACTGGAATTTGTTTGATTCTCCCATTTTTTTCCTCTTGCATTTAATTGCTTCATACAGAAAGTTTAAATTTCCTTAGATCATCAACATCAGATTTCTAGGGCCTATTTTTTGCTTTTCTTGTTTCTGTAATCCAATCTACAGGCTCAGGTCTTTCTGTTTTTAGTGTCTTCCTCAACCTTGTGGCCTTTAGTCTTCTTACCAGCCCTTGGAATGCAAGTTCCAGTCTGGCTTTCAAATTGTATTGTGTTGACTTCAGTTCCCAGGTTATTATATTCCCTTGTACTAATAACTGGTACCAATATCTAATTCCCATCTTATTCTGTCTCCAATACCATCCTGTGAGTTTTTTTTTCCTTATTAATGTTTTAGAGGTCCCTATTGGTAACAAATCTTGCTTCCATGGTATTCAAATGTTGCCTGTTGAACATTGTGTTTAGCTCTCTCTCCTCAGGACCTCTAGTAAGTCCAATTGAAATTGCTTCTCTCCCTTTCCCCATATAACTTCTAAAATATCTTTATTCCTTACAATCATGTCATTAGTCACCACCATCTTCTTCCATGTATCCTGATATGATTGGTTTTGGCATCTCCAATAAAATGAGAGAGTTATTGTCAGTCCTTCTGTCCAGGTCAGTGGCTGCCAGTCTGTCCATGTTTCTAGGTTGCATCACATTGTTCTATGCTACTCTGGGATGTTTATCTCCCCAGGAAAAGTGTTTCATTAGCTTGTTCAGTTTATCTGACCATCTCTTGTCTGGCAGATGCTAAAAGCTTTGTATTAGAAAGAGTACATGTGAGCGAGCATACCAATGTAATAAGTGTATGCACTGATCATAATCTGGATTTAAGATTTTCCAGCTTCCCATCTGATTTTCTATTTTTGGGAGTAGCATCTCATACGAGTATGTTCCAAATTCCTCAAATGATCTTCCTGGTCATACACTGAGGTATTTTATTTTTTTCGACTTCCATACCTTTGGGTTAAGTTGACCCCACTCCTGTGCCTCCTCAGTATTTATATCCAGTCCTTGAGTTTTATTTAGGTTAATCTTATACCCAGACAGATAACCAAACTCTCCTATTATGTTCCACAACTTTGGTATATCTTCCATTGGTTTTGTTGTAGATATCAGTATATCATCACCAAAGAATGCAGTACTTAGTTCTGTCTCTCCCTACGTGTATCCATTTAGGTCAGAATTTTGTATTATTTCTGCCGAAGGTTTCAGGTAGAATACAAAAAGAAGAGGAGAGAGTGGGCAACCATGTCATGTACCTCTGCGTATCTCCAGATGGTCTGATAGGTAAGTCTGAAATTTGACTTGAGCCAGTGAGCCTTTGTATATTCACCTTAAAAGGTCTGTAAATTATATGGGGAATGCCATGTTCCGTAGTGCCATGCATAGAAATTCCCATTTCTACCCTATCAAAGATTTTCTTTGCCTCTAGGTAGAGAAGGACTACTGGCCAATGGGATTTATTTGCATCTTCAATGGTCATCCAGATGTGAACTATATTATCCGCTACCATTCTTTTCTATAAATCCAACCTGGTCCTCATGGATCACTTTGGGGAAGAGCTTTTTACCCTCATTGCCAGAACGGTTGCAAAAAGTTTATAGTCATGCTTTATCACTGACATTGGGTGAAAATATATTACCTTGTGTGGGTTTTTCTTTGTTTATGGATTGGGGAAATAATGTCTGTCTTCCAAGATGTGGGAATGCCATCTTTACACCAAGTTTCATTAGAAGAGCCTAAACCAGATCTGAATTCCTTGCCTCCCCAATAGTTTCGACACTTCTACAGGGATCCTATCTGATCTCAATGATTTTCTGTGGGCTAATTTCTTCAATGCCTCGCCTATTTCACCAACTGTGAATTGATCCATCAATTTCTCTCAATTCACTTCTTCTCTTGTTCTAATGTTTAACTGAGACAAGTATAATTTTGTTTGATTTATTATTGCATCCTCTGTTTTTTTCAGAGCTATATAATTTTGAATAATATCCCACTTGTATTTTCTGTATATGAGTTCTATATGTTTTTTCCTCCTCGGTCTCTATGCCCTTCATTTTATAGATATTTCTATCCACATTCTTTTGTCGGAGTTTCAGTGTTAATGCCCATAAACACCTAGACGTGCTTGTAAAATACAGTCCTCATACTGTCAGACTATATAGAAGTAATCTATTGTCCTTCCAGGACTGAAATTGTTGTTTTAACTCTAAAACTTTACTTGTTTCTTCCTGACTAATTTTTCCTAGTAGCTGTAACTTACTAATATTTTGGAGTAGATTGTTTCTGTGAGTGATGGCACACGATTTTTTAACTCATTCCCTTCTCATAACTCTGTTTTTATCATTGTCTTATACCTGTCCCATACCTCTACAGTGATTTTTCTGAATTCCTTTAACGTTTTGAGAATCAGTTCTTTTATTTCAACTATATAAAGTTTTATTGAAGTATGTAAGTCAGTAAATGCCAATGTTTAATACCTCTTTCTATGTTAGTTTCTCCCAGCTCCACTTTTCTATATGAATGTTCAGAGAGGAAAAGTGGGCCATGTACTACTCACATTACCATGTATGCATATTCCTGGTGTATGTACTCCCTGTCCAGTCTAGACCATTTACTGTGAACCTGAGAGTAAATGGCGTAACCTTTTGTATTTTCTGGATTGCCAATGATTTTACATACATCTATCAACTCTAGTTGCTCTGACAGTTGCTTTGTTTTTCTCCACACCACTTAAACACCTTTCCTGTTTATTGGTTCAGCTATCTAGCCTATCATGTATTTGGTACCAGTCCCCTAATATCACCAATATTCCTTGATAAAATTGAATTATATTTGCTAGTGTTGCTCTGATCTCTTTAAACTTTGCCTTGACAGGTATGTAGACTGCCCCTATAGTAATTTGTTGAGCATGGTAAAGTCCTTTTACTACCACATATCCATCTTTGGGATCTTCTAGTTCCCCTGAATCTCAAAAGGAAGTTCCCTTGAACTCAATAAAATAGTTCCCTTCTCCTTGCACCTCTATACTTGTCAAATGCCAGTACCTCACAACCCCTCTGGTTGTCTTTCCAATGTTCTTCATAGGCTGGGTATATTTCTAACAGTGCAGCAGTTGATGCTTTTTCTCTCTGGTGTGCCCTCATGATTCTATGTCTTCTCATGAGATTAGTCATCCTGTTCACATTCCAGCTAGATAATTGTCCCTGCTTTTGTATCTTGTTTTTCATTATAGCTGTCATTCTGTATGATGTGTGCACTCTCCTGTTTTCTAAATTGCATGCTGGTGTTCCTCTCCTCTCAATTATTGTACTGTACATTTAATGGGCACTCCTCTGGGAAGCCTGCATTAATCAAACATTTATGTAGTAAAAACTGTGTAAGTGAGATGGTGAATACTATGCAGTAGTGAACCATTAACAGAAGTATATACATTACGCAACCATTTACTCCAAAGGCATGGGTGTTTAGTTCCCATAATAGGCTCCACATGACTCATGTTACATGCCATCACTCCATGTTAGAGATCTGGCAACACTGCATTACTGTCAGCTTCTAAGATTACCTCTTCCCTACCACCCCCAGCAACCTATAGACATACCATAGCTCAGATGAATCCCTTTAAGCTAGTGGTTAATGTTTCAATAGTCCTTACCTTTACCTTTAGTATGTAGCTATTATTCAGTTAACCATGCATTACTAGGTCACTTTTAGTTTGACCATAAGAAGTCTTACCTCATTTCAGTTTATGGTGCTCCCATGTATTTGCTTTACAAGTGCCCAGTCACGGCTCTCTGATAACATATTTTCCCTATTAAATATTAAAAATCTCCCCATTAACCAACCATATTTTAATGTCTTCGCCTCACTATATCTCAGTCCTGCACTGTTTGTCCTGATTTTCTTCTCTTTATGCAGTTGGGTTGAAATCTCTGTTCTTTCCTTTAAAACTTGGCACTTTCAAAACTGGGGAAAGATTCCTTCTTAGCGAGTGCCCTGCTGATCGATATCCAACTGCTCACTGGATACCAGTTTTTCAGTTTCTGCCTCCCTTGTGAATAATGATATGCCCTGGACATTTTTCCCAACTTCTTCAATCCACTTTTATGCTTCTTTTTGGTCATCTATAGATCAGTTTCACTCTAATCTTTTTAAATTTCACCATTTTGATCACTAGGTGGAATACAGCCTGCTTCTTCCATGTAATTGCCGAGTAGTCTTGGACTACTCTGCTCCCCTGATATTGCAGCTTGGCCCCTGGCATCCACAAAGTGGACAACACTGCTTCTTTCATGTAATAGGTCTTGAACCTAACAATAATTTGATGTGGAGTCTTATTATTACTCAGTGCCCAGGCTGTCTGGTGTACTCTCTCTCAATCCATATATCTTCCTTAGGCAAGGCTATCCATTCACATAGCAACTTCTGTACCAACAGTTCAGTTTCTTGCTTTAAGCCCTCTGGCATCCCACTTATTCTTAAAGTTTTTCTGCAAGCCTTGTCCTGCTGGTCATGAAGAAGTTCCTCTACCAAGTCCATCCTTGCTTCTATGGCTTCAGTATGAAGGTGGAGCTAATCTGTCTCTCGTATAGTATCTTGTATTGCATTTGCATAGTTACTCAATGCCAAATATATTTCTTGTGTCTTGAGTGAGGTATCTTCTGTATATTTCTGGAGAGTTGCATTTATTTTTTTTATTTCCTCCAGTACAACTGCTAAAATTGGCACTGAATCAACTTCCTCCATGTTGCCAGTACTGTCTGCCATTTTCACTCAGCTGCCCACTTCTTGTTTAGCAATGTTTGCAGTTTTTTTTTTTAGGGCTTCAGTTCTTTTTTGGGGGCACATATATCACCACCAACCATTAGCCTGATGGATAGTTAAGCTATAGAAGTTCAATTTTCCCTAGTAGAGCTATGAAATTACTTTTTATTTTTCATCTTTGGTGGAAGGAAGGGAGGCAGGCTGATAAATCCTACACAGCCATATGGAAGTCTTCTTTTAATTTGTTTATCCTTTCAGCCTCTTTGCTATTTTCCACAGGGTCTTCATAAATATGTCTCCAAAATGTGTCTATTTTTTTCCTTTTTAGTGGTGTTTCTGTTCCTTTTGTTTTGTTTCCCAGTTTTCTGTAAAACTTTTTTGGGTCATCAATAAATTGCTTATTTTGTACTCTTCCTTTATAATTTTCTTCATATATTTTAGTTTTTTTTGCCAGTGTTGATATGTTTAATTTATTATTTGCATTAGTGTATTATAGATTCTGATCTGTTCTAATACTGTGCATTGTTTTTGTCACATCTATCTTTCTAAGTACTTTTGTTGATCTGCTCCCTCTTCTATATTCTTCTAACAGTGACACTTCTTGTCTTCATTGCATTATAGTTTTCTCTCATTCTTCCATGATGGCATTTTATTTCTTCCCTTTCTTTCCCTTATTGCTCCTTATTTTTCTAGTAAGATTTCATCTGTTATAAGTTTAGCTGCACAGTAATATATCCTATTTACTTCTGTTATATCACATGAATTTCTGTTAATAGTCTTGATTACAGTGTTCATCTGTTTTATCAAACATCTAACATTTTTGGGTTTTATTTACTTTCTGAAATATATTTTTTCATTGAGCTTAATATGTCTATCCATTTCTATTAAATTAAGCAACTCTTCCCTTAGATCATTTTCTTCTGTTATATCACATGAATTTCTGTTAATAGTCTTGATTACTGTGTTCATCTGTTTTATCAAACATCTAACATTTTGGGTTTTATTTACTTTCTGAACTATATTTTTTCATTGAGCTTAATATGTCTATCCATTTCTATTAAATTAAGCAACTCTTCCCTTAGATCATTTTCTTCTAAACTGCGGGCACATTCTTTGCTTTCTATTTCCTGTGGGAATTCCACAGAAACTTCCAGAACATCTTCCTATGTGATGTTTATTATTTCCAAGCTAATTCTTACTATGGCCTTACATATGAGACTAATCAGGCTTATTGGTCTGTAGTTACCCAGGTCTGTAGATGGCCCGCCCTTGTGCAGTGGGATAACAGTTGCAGTTCTCCATTCACTTGGCACATATTCTGTCTGGAGGCTATGGTTAAGTAGTGATTCTAGTGGTGATGATAGGACATGTTACATGCTATTAAAGAGGGATCCTGGGATATTTTGGGGCCTATTGATGCAGTATTCTTGGTCTTGGAAAGGGCATTAAAGATCTGTCCCTTACTGATAGTTGGAGGAGTTATGGTTGAGGGTATTTCCTAAAGGGAGTCGGGGGGGGGGTAAAATTGGAGCTAAATTTGTTGGCCAGTAGATTTGCTGTATCTTCAAGCTCAATATAGGTGGCTCCACTTACACCACCAACCATCAGCTTGATGGATAGCTAAGCTGTAGAAGTTCCATTTTCCCTAGTAGAGCTGTGTATTGCCTTTGAGGCTGCAGACATAACTGAAGAAAGACTTCTCACTGTCCTTGACCTAAGAGGCTATTTTTACATTAAATTTGGGTTTGCTAGATTTGATTAACTCCCTAGGTTGCTTATTTAGATTGATGAGAGTGTTTTTACCTTGCTGAGTATTGCACTTCCTGATTGTTGCCACAATTTTGTTATAGAGCCTATTGATGCTGGGATTCCACTAGAGCGGCTTGTTTTTTTGAGTTTGTCATGCACTTTTCTGGGTAGGGGCAACTGCCTCAATGCAGCTATTAATATGGTTGTATAGGGTTTCCATGAATAATTCTGCATATAATGTGGTGTTCTCAAGGTTGGGGGGCTTGGAAGTCTAACAGGATGTCTAAGAATAATTCCAAAAAGTAACAGGGTTTACTGGGTTCCCAGATTGTACTTTTATTTCAAAGGAGATTGCTTTATGGTTCGACATGACTATGAAGACCTCACACTAAGGGGTAGTGCAGCATTCTCCTGTGTTTGTGAGGATCAGGTCAAGCATGTTTGCCTCTAGTGGGAATGCAAACCATCTGGTCCTTGGTATTTCTGTTAACAAAATCCAGGAATCTCTGGGCTTGCATGCTTGGAGTTTATAGGTTTGTAGGTCCAAAGATGTTTACTATACAAATGACCACAAGAGCATTTTTAAGCCTAGCTATGCATCCAAGTCTATGACAAGTTCTGGTACCCTTGATAAGTATATGCAGGGATTTGGGACTTGAAACATTTACAAGCAGAGGCTGGAAGAGGAACCATTTACAGGTTGCCTGTGTCCATTAGAGACATAGGTGCCAAACCAGGGATGAATTTTCTGTTCCACATCCAGTTGTCCAAGTTACACTTGAACTAGGTGAGGGAGGAACCCTGCCTCACATGGATAGGAAGCCTGTTCCATAGATGGAATAGTCTCTGGGATACATGCCTGTCTCTCCAGCAGGTCCTATTTATATCCTAAGCAAGGGTTAAGTCCTTAGAATGGGTAATTCTGGTGTTGCTTGTTTTGCTGATATTCAAGAGGTCCATCAGAGTGGGCTCTGACAATACCCTGTATGCCAGGCATGGATCTCCCCTCAACAGCCTGTAAGAGACAGAATACAAGGATAGGGCATTGAGGCAGTTTGCACAGGACATTTTACTTACGCCCTGTATTCTTTTAGTGAGGAACCTCTGTGAACATTCCAGTTGCTGGATATGCTTGGTTAGGTACATACCAAAGGGAAGATGTACTCAGTGATAGGACTGATGAATGTCAAATACAGTAGAACAATGACTTCCTTGCACCTAGATGCCATAACTTTGTTTATAGGTTGCACAACATACAATGATTTCCTCACTACTGTAGACACGTGATGGTCAAAGGCTAGATTACTGTCTATGTGTGTCCCCAAGTCTCTGACTACTGGGTCAACTTTTAGGGGTGTTGTCAGTATGATAGTTACCAGGATGGATGACTTCAGAAAGGATACTATTATGCATTTCTTGGCATTTAGTTTTAGTCCATGGCTCTGATTTCAATTGTTTGTCTGTGTCAGCCCTTCCTGGAAAACATTTATGTTAGTGGGGGATTCCAGCTCCTAATTTGCAATCATCTGTCAATTTTGTCAGCCAGAGGCCATTGACATTGGCCTAGACATCAGAGAAGTAAGTGCCAAAAAAGGAATGATCCCAGGACTAATCCCTGAGGAACTCTGCTTGTGGTTGGCCTCTTTGTAAAAGTGGACTCCCCAATTCTAACTTCCTGGGTACTGTCTGTGAGCCTGATGGCTATCCACTGGGTGACATAAGGGTTTATACCTAACCTCTTGAGTTTGTCAACAATACCCGAGTGGGGTACTGTGTCAAATGCCTTGGCCAGCTAAAGTTAGGCAGTGTGAATTATTTTGGCCTCATCCATTGCTTTAGTGATCTTCTCAAAGAAGTCTACCAGGTGGAGTAGGCATGAACTGAACTTGACGAAACCAGACTGGGTTGGGTCCAGTATCTGGAGGTGTCCTATATCATTATTAATCATTTCCATGATAATTATTTCCACGGCTTTGCATATGATACTAGTGAGACTTAGGGGTCTGTAGTTTCCAGGGTTTGTAGATGGCCCTCTTTTGTGCAGAGAGATGACTGTTGCCATACCTCTCAACTGTATCAACTTTCTCATTTTTCACTGGTTTTGAGGTCCAAATAATGGGGTGCCATGATTCCCAAGTGGCACCCCTTAATTTCTGAATTTCCCAGCTGTTTATTTTTTTTACTTTGCTTTTTGCTTTTTAAGCTGACATCATCATGTGAACGATGACGTCAGCTCCATGAACAGCCTGTCAGAACTGAGCCTGAGGGCTCTAAACATAATGTGCAAGCATTTCTGGCTGCTCCAGGTAAGGCAAGCAAGCAGTTCCTTTCTTCCGCATGGTAACTGTAAGGCTATTTATGGGTTCATCCAGAAACATTCATCACAGCTGACAAGGGAACCAATTTGGTTTATCACTGGGAAAAGCTGCAATGGTTTGTATCTTTATTTTATTTTCAAAGTACGTACACTGCAAGGGAAGTGTCTGTGTGAATGGTTTTAGTATTTGGTTATTTTATTTTCAAAGTACACTGCAAGGGAAGTGTGTTTATGAATGGTTTTGGTATTTGTTATTTTATTTTCAAAGTACGCTGCAAGGGAAGTGTGTGTGTGAATGGTTTTGGTTTGTCTTGCTGCAAGGGGTTTGTTATTTTATTTCCATAGTACATTGCAAGGGTTCAAGGGTTCATTACTCTACTTTCAAATTACGCTGCAAGGTGTGTGTGTGTGTGTGTGTGTGTGTGTGTGTGTGTGTGTGTGTGTGTGTGTGTGTGTGTGTGTGTGTGTGTGTGTGTGTGTGTGTGTGTGTGTGTGTATGTGTGTAATTGTCAGTTTTTAGGGAATTAGTACCACCATTACCAGTATGGTGTTCATTATCAGATGCACAGCAGTCAGCACTGCTTCCTAGCAGCACTTGGGTCTTCAGTTCTATTATTGGTGGGGAATGGATGCCTCCCATGTTAAGTCTGAATGTCCTCACTGTCTACGTGAGTTTTTCCTAGGTGCTTCAGTCTCTTCCCATACTTCAAAGATGTGGTTTATGGAAACTGGTGATCATTTGTGCCCTTAAGTGTACGAGCTGAGTGTGTATGTATGTGTGTACCCGGTGATGATCTGGCACTATGTTCGGGAGTAGTTTCTTTGCATTGCTCCTGTTGAATGCTAGGATACACTGTGGCTGCTTTGGAACCCTATGTTAATTAAGTGGCTCAGTAAATGAATGAATGTATGATTAGCAGCTTGATGTATGTTTGCGTATATAAACTGAAGATGGATTCAGCACCTTATCAGTGAATCCATGCAGTGCAAAGAAAAGTAGATTTACTGTAAGGGTGAAACCACTACTGAGCGACAATGCCTTTGCTCTTTACATTCCAAAATTATGCATTGCAGATTTTTAAACCATAATATAGCAGCTAGCAAATGACTGAATGGAATTGCCATGTGCTCTTAATAATTGAAGGAATAATCCACTGGTTGTTGGGTAAAAGGTTGTATAAGACTTGTATGTCTTCTCAACAAATCAGAACAAATGTGTAATACTTAAATCAGGTACTTGTCCCTGGTTTTACAAGATAGTCCAAGTTTTGTCTTATGAAATATAAGAAAATATAAAGGCCCTGAGTCTGACCTTTGGCAGATAAAATCTAACCTTCATTTAACTTTAAAACATTATGATACTGTAACAGAAGTACGTTATCATTATAAGATAGAATAAACACATTTAAAATAAACACATTTCTGTAAAACTTATCTTTAATTGTTGATATTAAATTGGAAACAAATCTTTTGAATTTGCAGTGAGTGTGGTCTATCCTTTAAACAGAACTTTTTGAATTAGGAATCTCCTCTATTCGGTATCTGAAAGGATGTAACTGTAATTCAGCAGTAAACAACTCCTGGATTAGAAAACAATTTGCTGTTAGTGCAAGACACTGCACTTAGTTTACAAGCACTCATAAAATGGATGCAGCTCGGTGCTGTGTTTTGCCATGAGCATTGGTTGTTTTGTATCCCAGATCACAGCTGTGCACAGTGAGCTATCATTTAATGAAGTGCTCTCCGCCTGCACAGATGGTATTCTAAACTTAGTAACACCTTACATACTCTGCATTTTGAGTAATGTTCAGGTGCAGTGGTATTTTAGTCACTAAGTAATTATCTGGATTTCTTTGTGTCGTAACATCCCTTCCTACATCAGAATACAAATGCTGAAATTCAGTACTGGTCATTTTAATTTGAGCAGGAAGTGGAATACCGATTTTTTTTTTCCAAGGACAGGTTCAGGGGATACCCGCAAAACATTCATCCCATGTTTAATGGTAAACAGTCAGAACCATGATACAAAGACATATGTCTAGAGCATTTCTCCCCAGGCCTCTGCTGAAAATTGGCTTTGTTCCAAGTTGGAATTTCCCAGTAAACAAATGTTAAATAAAATAAAATTTATGGTTTTCTGGCAAATCAGTGAGAACTGAATTTACTAAATAATGATAGCCATTTAAGTTTGTCTTCCTATCTTTCAGGAAACACATGATAACACAACATTTTATTCTAGCAACTTTCTAAGATTATACAAGCAATGTTTAAAATATGTCCCCGATTTTGGGCCTTTGTCCCCCCCAATAAATGTTGTCTTTTTCATGATTTATTGTGCTGTACAGTTCTTCAGGGAAAGAGAAGTTTAATGCTGCTTATGTGATGTCTACTTACATTGTTAGTGGCACAATAGGTAGTACACTTGCTTTTGATGCAGAAGGCTGTGGGTTCTACTCCCACAGTACATAGATGGATTGCTAATACTGTACTGTGTTGTACTTTTAAAGGGGGTGGATGCTGCAGTCCTGGGAATGTCCTCCTTTGGCAGACATACCTAGTAACTATGAACCTGTTATCCATTTGCCATCCATTCCCTGTTGAAATATTACTAGCTTATCATTTTGTTAATGTAACATAGGCAATTTATTCTTTAAGGGCAATAGGCACTTTACTTGTAGATGAAAGAATGAAATATAAAGTTGTTTGCTAGCAGCAAGCTCTTCATTAGTTACAGATCTCTTTAATGTGGAATTATTTAGATGACTTTTACTTCTGCAGAGATTGTGCATATTTACTGATACTGGTGGATTGTAGAAATTTGAGTAGACTTTTGTGATGGAAATGTTCTGCATTGGGCAGTTTTGTCATTATTGGTTCATGCATTTTGCTTCATTGCTTACTGGAAAAATGTTTAAAACAATAAATTTAAAATGTGGTCTAACAAGTGTGCTGTATTATACAAGGAATATAATTTAATACAGTCAGGAAGGTGCATCAAAGACACATGTATGTTTCTCATGTGCAAGGGGCCTATGATTTGAAAACAGCCCAAAGGTAAGCTTTAGCCGCCACTGGCCAGATACATTTTCTTTGGATGTAGGTTTCAATGCTGTTTCAATGAATGTGAGTTTCAAGGGCACAGAAGTTTTAATGCTAAGTCTATTTTCATTGTGAGACTGTATTGCTTTGTTTAGCAGATGTCTATTAGTGTTTGTGCTATAAAATGTAAAATAAAATCCAAATAATTATCGTAGAAGTAAAGCAGTATGCACATTACAGTGTTTATGGTAAAATGGGGCAAAATAGCCAAGTAATGGGACATTGGAATGGCTACAGGGGGACTCCAGGGCCATATTTTGGTTGTCTGTTCTTCAGTTTGCATTTGAAAGTTGGTATCCCACAATTCCATTGGAGTGGGTGGGGTAACATAATCATGTAAGCAACTTTTATGTTAATCAGCATGCATTTCTTATGCTGAGCCTTTTATTCTGGCTTCTCCCTCTATCCCCTCCTAAATTCCTAGCTACTGTTTCTGTTATATCCCCTCTCACTAGCACAAACACTAAACTCGACCTATGTTTTTCTCCCCTATAGCTTACTAAGCCTTGCATTTCCCACCCCAAGGTGTTTCTCCTCAAAATCGTCCAGAATAACCACCTCTGAAATAAAGGTAACTGGGACACAACAAAGTAAACTTAACAGCTTAACGTGCTGCTTCCCAAGACCTAGAAGTGTATGTGAAGTATCTACTGTTGCATCTGCACTGTTTTTGCTTAATAACCCTTAGTGTAGTGCCCTTTCATGCATCTCTAGCAGCCTGCAGCAGTCTTTATTCCCCCTGTAGCCCCCACTTTTTCTCCTCTTTTGCTTCTCTAATTACAATTACTATTTTTGTCACTAGGGGGCAGTGTTACCTTGCTGGTTATTAGTCCTATCTCCAAATAGCACCAATCCGTGTTCAAAACTAAAGCTTTTTCTAACATTTCTCTCAATATTTGCCTCATAGTTCTAAATAAGCCCATAGCTGCCTCCAAGTATACTCTTACCTGGCTTGCATGCACACTGCCTGCTCCCTATTCCACTGATTGTTCATGGTAGGCAACATCCTCTCTTTGACTCTACCCACTCTGTTCACCCTCCGGGCTCACTCTGCTCCCCTACCCTGCCCCCAAATCTCTCCTGCCCCTAGGACCTGTACTCTTATACTTACTAGGCCACAACCTTCTACTCTACTAACCAATTAACCTATCCTTCCTCCCATAATTACTTCATTACTCCTTCCAATACAACCCTTATAGCTACTCCACCCTCTCACACTCTATTTCAACCGCACTTCAACTGTCCCAATACCTTCCCAGCTTAAACTGACCCCCCCCAAATTCCTCCACATATAAATACCATGCCTGTCAAACCAGTCAGTGTCCTAAGTCTAATACTCATTCTTATCTCCTTATCCTACTTATACTATTTTACCATACCTCTATACGCCAATCATACTCCCTCATTTCACTCAACTATCTCATCCTCTTTGCAGCACACCAACTCCTCTATCTCCATTCCCCTAACCTCTACTCCCTCAATAACATTATACTCTTTACCTATAAACTCATACCCCATCACAAAAACACTACTCCAAGCAATAAGAGCCCCATCTCATCTAGCTGCACAAACTATAAACCAGATTCTAAACAACCTAAGTACCTCTTCTTCCACATTCTGAATTCTACCTTTATCCTTACATCTGGGGACATGCACCCAAACCCTGGCCCCTCTCCTTCACATATCTCATTCTCCCCATCCCTTCCTCCCCACTCAGCTGGTAGATCCCTCCATTTCACAGCACTGAGCACTCAGAGCATATGTAATAAAATCCCTAACCTCCATGCCTGGCTTCTCCATAGCAAACCTGACATTCTTTCCATCTCTGAAACCTGGCTTAAACCACACATAAAAGACTGAATTAACTCCACCCAACCACTGTATTATCAGAAATGATAGAACACATAAACAAGGAGGTGTTGTAGCTCTTCTCTACTCCTCATCCCTCTCAGTGATCCCTTACTCCAAGCCTATCCCCAAATTTGGTAATGCTGAATTACATCTAGCCCTCCTTCAGGTAAACAAACACAAATTTATCTGTATTATCATCCTCTATATCCCTCCCGGAGACAATGTCTCAATCCTAGAAAACATTCTCTCCTGGCTCTTGACCAATATCACTAATGAAACTATAATCCTGGGGGATGTTAACATTAACTGGGACACAATTCAATCTCCTACTAACTCTCTAAATATAAATCTTTATAACTTCACTCAACTTATTAACTTCATAACCAGACCTTCCAAAGACTTCTCTTGCAGCAGTACTCTAGATTGGATCCTAGTTTCCCATCCTCACTACTTCTCCAATAGTGCTACCCTTCCAGACCCTCTAGGTGATCATCTTCCCACTTTTGACCATCGCCTTCCCACCTTCCTACAACTTTCTCACACATACACCTCTACTCGGTACCTAAAAAACTTTAACCCCAATGCATTCTTTGATGCACTAAAGAATACTAACTGGAACCCACTCAAAACTCTACCCCTGGAAAATGATGTTACCCACTTCAATGAAACCTTAAACTTACTAGACTCCTTTGCTCCCTGGAAAACAAAACATACTAAAAGTAACTCCATCCCTTGGCTAACTAAGAATACCCTAGCCACCATGCGACTCCGTGATAAAGCTTGGAACCGCTACCATAAAACAAAAACTATTACTTCCTTTAATGAATGCAAAACACTTCACAACAAAGTAAAAAAAAACTTATTAACTCAGACCGCAAAGCCTATTTTTTCACTCTCCAAGCCCACCACAGCAATAACCTTAAAAAATTCTGGGATGGAATCTCCTCTCTTCTTAACCCAGGTAAAAAAGAAAACTCTTGCCCCGACCCAAATGCCTCTGACTCAGATTTAGCTACTCAATTCAACTCATTCTTTATTGATTTCATATCCAAACTAACATCATCCTTCATTGATAACCATGTTCCCCCACAACAACCTCATCACATCCCCTCCTCCTCCAGTATATCTAGCTCCCAACCTGCACCCTTCTTCATGAACCCCATTCCCATCTCTACCGTAAAAAACTTCTTCTAAAATTGAAACCTTGCTCTAATTCTCCTGATTCAATACCATCCTACTTCCTTAGAGATAGCTGCAGAAGCCATTGCCTTCCCCATCTGCTTCCTAATAAATCGATCAATTTCAGAAAGCCAGGTCCCCCTCTGGGAAAAGGCCTTTATTATTCCTCTACATAAAGGAGGTAACAATAATGAAATCTCAAACTTCCGTCCCATCACTATCTTATCCCCTATTTCAAAACTTCTCAAAAAATGCATCCACCTGCATCTCTTACCCTATCTTATAAACAATAACCTTCTTACTCCCACCCAGCATGGATTCCGACCAGGCCATAGCACCACCACCACTCTCCTCTCCTTCCTAGAAACCATAAACAAAGCCCGTGACACTGGTCATAATGTATCCACCCTCCTCTTAGACCTCTTTAAGGCCTTTGACACCATCTTTCACAAACTTCTCCTTATTAAGCTCTCTAAATTAAATCTTTCCCACTCCTCTATTAACTGGTTCACCAGCTACCTATCAAATAGGCAACAAGCAGTTAAGTGGAAAAAAGTTACTTCACCATTCCTAAACACTCCCACAGGCATGCCCCATGGCTCAATTTTAGGGCCCCTACTATTCAATGTCTTCATTAATGACTTTTACCACACCATCCCTAATGCCAGCCTCATCAAATATGCAGATGACTCAACAATAATCTGTTCTGCAACCTCCACCTCTTCCTTAGCAAAATTAACCTTCTCCTCTACAGAACAATGGATGCTAGATAACCACCTAGCACTAAACGCATCCAAGAATAAACTAATGATATTCCCCCTCTCTAAAAGCATCACCCTAGACAAAAACTCTTTCTCTGTCACCAGCCAAATAAACAATCCTCTTGAAAAAGTCTCCACTGCTATACTGTTAGGAATCCTCATCAATGACCAACTAAAGTTTAATAGCCATATTCAGGTAAATATTTAAAAAATTCATAAGAAACTTGGTATGCTTTATCACCACAACTGTTTCATCTCTCCCTCCACCAGACTTGTTCTTGCCAATACATACTTCATCCCTTCCCTCCAGTACGGTGCCTCTATCCTTACCAATCTGCAATCCTCCCTCAAAACTAAACTGTCCTCCTGTTACTATAAAATCTCAAAATTTGCAACTAGCCACAGATCCAATACCAATCACTGCATCTCCCTGCACCAACTGAACTGGCTTGAACTCCCCAATTATCTTACTTATATCCAGGCACACAAAATAATTTTTTGCCCCTCTCTCTGTCCCTCCCTTGCCTCTACCTTCCAAGTTCATCATCCAAACAGATGCCTTTGATCTAACTTCCAAAATCTAATTGAGCTACATAAACCTGACTGCCCTCCAGGCAAACATCTTCTATCCTTCTGCTTTGCACATCACTAGAATTCTCTCCCACCTCTTATCCGTACCACTAACAGTCTCTCTATCTTTAAAACTTTACTTCACTCACACCTAATCTCACAATGGGAATGCTCTTGCTCTCATCCTACATAACATCCTACTATAATTCTCTCTCTACCTAACATATCTACTAATAGCTCTCTTCCTACATAACATCCTACTATAATTCTCTCTTTACCCAATCATATCTTCTAATAACCTCCTTTAGCCCATAATCTTCAGAAAGAATTTGCATTCTTTTTTTTACTACCTTAATTTATATAAAATGGAATTTTTCACAGGCTAATTTATTGTAGCTGTTATTACCATGCATTCTCTTTCTAATGTCTGATTAACTGTTTTGTAAAATTTGTAAGAATTGTCATCCTGCAATCTTGTAATTCTGAAACTTATTATACTTGTAATTAATGGAGCTTTTCTCCCCGGGACTCTATTGAAAATGGGTTTCTTGTGGCCCAATGGACTATCCCGGTAAACGAACTACAAATAAAAATAAAATTTGTACCTATTTTACATGGACCTTTGTCCAGATTTTTGATGTTTCCAGGTTGAGAGGTATGATTGTTGCTGTTCTCCATTCATGAGGCATGGAGCCTATTTGAAGACTACAGTTAAACAGCAATTACAGAGGGCCTGATAGATCATGTTCTTGACCTTAAAGAGAAAATTAAGGAAATGTTCCCTAGTGATAGCAGGGGGAGTTATATTTGATGGTATTTCCTGAAGGAAAGTTGAGAGGGAGAGAGGGGTAAAGTTGGAATTGGAAAGTTGAATTTGTCAGCCAGTAAGTTTGCTATATTTTCTGGCTCAGTATAGGTGTCTTCATTAACAATTAGCTCTGCACACAACTATGTATTGCCTTTGAGGTTACGGGCGTAGCTAAAGAATGTCTTGTGGTTGTCCTTGGCCTGGGAAGCCAAATTTGCCTCAAATTTGGGTTTAGTAGACTTTCTTTGTCCTCTGAATTGTTTGTTTTGTTTGATGAGAGTGATTTCATCCTGCTGGTTGCTGCATCTCCACATTGTTGTCATGATTTTAATTCTTTTGTTATACAGCCCGCTGATGTTGTGATTCCACCAGGGTGGCTTGCTTTTTGAGTTAGCTCTGTACTTCTTCCTGGTGGGTACAGGTGTCTCTATGCAGCTGTTAACATGCTTGTATATGGTTTCTGTGAGCAATTCCATGTAGGCAGCAATGTTCTCAGAGTTTATTGGGGCTTGATATTTTGCCGGGTTATCACTTAATAGTAGGAAGTTAGCCTTAGAGTAGTTCCTAAATATTCCAGAGTTAGCTGCAGTTTCAAGATTTATGTTTTACTTCAAAAGAGACCATTTTGTGGTCTGACCTTACCAGAGAAGACATTACACTAGGGGGTGTGCAGCACTCTCCCATATTAGTGAGGACTAGATCAGTATGGTTGTACCCCTGGATGGTGTATTGACAATCTGGTTCAGAGAGTTGTGTTTACAAAATCCAGGAGTCTCTGTTCTGTATGTTTGGTGTCATATATGATTCTCAGTTAATAGTGTGGTAATTAAAGTTGCCCGTGAATATGGTATTGGGTTGGATGGTAAGTGTTTCCAATGAGTTTAAATACATGGTATAGGTTTCCTGGGTTATAAAGAGGACCTATAGCTTGCAAGGAAGTGGGACTGGATTTTGTCTATGGTGATATGAATATGGAAAAGCTCAAGTGCATTGTCCTGTTTGATCAGCCTTAAGGTATATTTATTTCTGATATAAACCGAGACACCTCCACCTTTCGTGCCTGTCTGTGTAGTAGCTGGTATAAATGTGTGGAAGGCATTATAGCCTTGCACTGTTGTTGTTCTCTCCATGGTGTTAAACCATGTTTTAGTGACTGCACAGACATCAGGATTCTCTAGGGTAAAGAGAGCGTCTAGGGAGTGGAGTTTTTTGTTTAGACTCAAAAAAAGGAGGTATAACTGCCCACCAGTAACCACACCAACAATATCAAAGACACAAGGCACTTGAAAGGAGAAACCACACTAACAAATCCAATATAAGGCAACTTCACTGCGACTTTTATTAAAACAATAAAACTTTAAAAACCATGTTTTTTAAAGTTGTATTGTTTTAATAAAAGTCGCAGTGACGTTGCCTTATACTGGATTTGTTAGTGCTGCTTCTCCTTTCGAGTGCCTTGTGTCTTTCATATATATTTTTTTTTGTTTAGACTTCTAGCACTGAGCAGTAACACCTTTAGATTTTCTTAGTTTTGATTTGCTATGTCAGAAGTACTTTCAGTTTGGCATTGCCTAAAAAGACACCATAGGGGAGGACAATGTTTTAGGTAATATTCAAAAGCCTAGAGGGGAGAAGTGAAGGCCATCCCTAGCAAAGCAGCATGGTCTGTTGATCATCTCCTTCCATGGTGACAAATATTGCACAACATCAGAAACTAAGCCAATTATTAAAGTCAGCCATATTTTGTTTGTATTGTGGCATCATCCTTGGAGAAGGTAAAATGCTGCTCAATGCTAGGCTCATACCAGCCTGGAACACATATTTAGAGTGCTTCATGGTAACTCTCTCTTCATATAGTTTAAGGAGGTGCATCTGAGGTCATTTACACTCACAGGGACTATGATTGCATTATACTGGTATTTGTGGTCCAATGGCCTGAGTGCATGAGTAATGTGGATAATCCTGGCCCCGATAAGCAACTGACAGTGACTTTCTCCTTACTCAGCTTGGTGAGAGGGACATCAGTGTGTCTAACAATGGAGTCTTCAATGACAAGAATGCTGGATTGTGTGGTGGCTTGCCTTATGGGCTTAGTAGTAGAGACTCCATAAGATGTGGCTGTATGTGTTTGATGTGGGTGCTGTTTTGAGAGAGTGCATTTGGGGCTGTTGAGGATATTTGTTATGTGCACTTCATCTAGGAGATCTTTGGGGTTTAGGAATGTAACACTTAAGTGCCTCAACATATGGGTCTATGTGCCTTCTTTGAATTGTGTGTGATTGGTGTAGAGTGATTACCATTGTATAGCTGGATGGTTAAAGTCATACATGAATATGGTGTGAGTTGAATGAGAACTGTCTCCAGTACATATAAGTAAGAGTTATGGGTTTCCTGTGTCATAGAGCCAGATATACAGCTTGCAAGAATATGGTATGGGGCTTTGCCTATGGTAATTTGGATGGGGAGGAGCTCAACCAAGTCATACTGTTTGAGAAGTCTTGAGATGTGTTTGTTTTTGATGAAAGTTAAGATGCCTCCACCTTTTGTTCCTTCCTGTGCAGTCACTGGTCTAAATGTCTGTGTATAACTCTGCACTGCTGGGGTGCTCTCCACTGCTCTAAACCATGTATCAGTAATTGCACAGACATCTGCAATTTCCAGGGTGAGGAGAGCTTGCAGGGAGTAGAGTTTTATAGCTAGCCTCTTGAACTAGCCTGGCTGTTACATAACCAACCTGATATCTAAAACATTGGGTCTACTGCCAATCATTCCTCTCACCTAGCAATTACCCAAATACTGATCATCTAAGGCTGTAACAAGCTGATGAACATGCTCTATCAGGGTAATTAATCAGTGGGAAATTGCAACCTGCATTAAACCCACTCATATACTTTTGTGCTTATCGATCCACGATAACCATACCATATTATTTCAGTGTAGGAGACCACCTGCTAATTCTGCTGGAAGGCTGGTCTTCCCCTAACACATAACCTCAACACCCATGCACTTCACCGATGTTCACCATCTGTGTACTCTGCTGGATATTCATCCACATTTATATATTTTTTTTCAACTTCAATGACCTCTACTGGATGCTTACCCATCATTGCAGAAGGCCATAATAAGGCCCTCCTTCACTTCCTCTGACTTTATTAGGAGACATTAGGTCCCACATGAAGACACATGTACCTTGCTAGAAATTTTTTTTTTTGCCTACCATGTCTGCATTCTGCACCGCACATGAACTGCATTCTGCTTCCCATCCTTAGTAGAACTTAGTTCAATGACCATTCTCTACCCATCTCCCTAACCTATCTCTTCCTAGGCTCTATACCATCCCCTGTGCACTACCCTACCCCTACTACCCTCACTAATTTTTATATATTATTCTACATTCCTTCTTTTTTACATAAGCCCCACTCAATAAAAAGCCCCTTGTAGCAGGTAAGTCCCCTACAACATCCTGATATAAATCATCTATGGAAGTTAAACAAAGATCTCCTATGACATGTACCAGCTTGGGTCTTTGTCTTCTAAATCATGTGTGAAACCATAAATCTCCCCAACTGTGTTTCCATATTGGTTATTCTGCTACCATATCAGCTGGTGTGCTCAAACCCTCTGTGGCTTATCACTTTTCCCCACACTCTCCTGAAAATGATATTTGGCTAAATAACTACAGGTCCAAAAAACACGTGCTTCAAATAAATTATATATTTCAAGACTGTTAGAACTATGTTCCTTTTTGACATCACTCCAAACTCACTGTCTTCCAAGTGCAGAAAAAAAAATTAACACCATATTGGGCCCAAAACATATCTTAAATCCTTTTTCATTCTGTCTTGTACTTTGACATGACAAACCTCACCTCAGCTTGACCTTTACAAGTCTCTTCTGGCCCTTGTCTGCACCAAGAACACTCATGAACAGCCTTACAGCCACCCTGCCTTATAACCTGCAAATGAAACAAAACCATTAATGTCAGGTAACCAAAACAACAAGCTTGTATATCATGCCATCTCACTCAAATCCTTGAACTCTTAAAAATCTATAGTACCTGGTTACTTTTGGTAGCTAATATCAAACATTCTATAAGTCTAGTTCTTTGTGTGAAGTGAAAAAACCCACCCAATGTAAATGAACTCTGTCTCGACAGTAAAAGGATGGAGCTCCATTCTTGAAATAAAGGTGCAGCCCCCTTGCACCAACCCATATGGGGGTCAAGCCCCCACACCCCAAGAACTTATATATACCAACTCCATGATTGCCATAGTTCAGAGAAAAGGGACTATTCCAACAAATGGCATCTTGAATTTAGCATATGTAAGTCCATTCTTGTGGTCCTTCAGTCTCCATATTTTGTGACTCACTCTTGTGGGTCCCGACATTTCAAATGGTTACCTTCCAACGGTTCAATTATTTTGTTTCTATTTATACACAGATACACACACACACACACACACACACACACACACACACACACACACACACACACACACACACACACACACACACACACACAAATGCACACACACACACCTAAGTGCAGGTAACACTGTCCAGCATAACATTGTACAAGGATGTGGCAAAGAGTATGAATATGTATCTTCCACAAAACCTGGATTTCCAAGATGGCTGCACATTGAGTAGCAGCTTAATGTTAGCTCCCAGTGTAAAAACAGAAACTTAACAGAGAAAACCAGTGGACCTAGATTTCTGGATAAAATTCAGTAGCTGGCTAGTAAGTGCACTGCCTGGATGTTACAAAAAAAAAATAAAGAGGACCTGAAGGAAAATCATCTACAAAAGGTGATGAAAATACACTGACTGGGAAAAGTACTGTAGCTGTTCAGCAAAAAGCAGTGCAAGCTCCAGACATGATTTCTAGTAACCTAGAGGAAAATATAAGGCAACTGCACACAGACCTGGCTAAAATAAATGCAACACTGATGGTGTATGTCAACTAAAACAATAAAAGGCTGGAAAAAATGGAAGAAGTTTCATCCGGATATTCAGATAAGGTGATACAACTGCAAAACTCAGGGTCAAAATGAAGAAAAGGCTGGCTGAATATGATAGTGCACAAGAAGAGATGTTTAAAAAAAATAGAATTAGAGGACAGAGAGTGTAGGGAGAACCTGCCATTTTCTGCTGTACCTGAAAAGCTGAAAGGAGCAGACTGTATTAATTTAATGAAAGAACAAATAAGCAACTGGACTGTTATCCACAATAAGTGTTAATTGAAAGGGCACATCATGTGTATGCTCCAAACCTGGCTATGAGAAAACAACCTAGACCTTTAATAGTAAAGATGCAATCTTACCAGCAGAAAGAGTTGATTCTAACAAAACCGTGGTAGAAGGACAAAGTACACCAGGCAGAAGAGGAGAAAATGTAATCCCATTATTCAGAGAATGTCAAGAAGTAGGAGTAAGATTCAAACTGCTGTACTCAGCTATCTTCAAAATATTTTTCCCTGGAAGAACAAAATAATTTTTTGATGAAGTACATGCTAAGGAAGAAATACCAAAGTTTGCCCATCAAAATGTGAACTGTGAAACAGAAGGAGATTCTACTTCTTGTTTTGGTAATTAAGACCACAGAGAGACTGTGCCATTGAAACATTTTCCAGCATTTCACCGGAAAATGCTTGAGAAAGGGGAAAAAAGCACAAGAGCTGACTAGAAGAATTGAGAGTATGTTAGAAATGAAGGAGAGGCAGGTTTTGGGGAAGGAGATGAGCAGGAATAGAACAAGAAAATCTGGAAATATTGAATTTTCTTTGACTGTGTTAAACTTGTAGGGGACTCTAAAATATATGTCCTACTTCATGTCATTAACGTTTGGAGAAAATCAAATCAATAACTTAGAAATTGACAAATGTGGGATTACAAAGCAATATTTATATTTTTGAAACATGACAGAAAAAGAAAATTGAAAATATTGGACTTTTTTGGACTTTGTTAAACTTGTACGGCACTCTAAAGCATATGCCACCCTACTTCATGCCATTAATGTTTGGTAAAATACTCAGGAGAGGGGAATAGGAAGTAGAAAGATAACTGTAAGTAAAACAATTTTTTTCTTAATAGTATCAGGACAGAGGAAGGATGACAAGGAGACATGGTGGTGGAATGAGGAAGTACAGAAGAGTATACAGGCAAAGAGGTTGGCAAAGAAGAAGTGGGATTGTCAGAGAGATGAAGAAAGTAGACAGGAGTATAAGGAGATGAGGTGCATGGCAAAGAGAGAGGTGGTGAAGGCTAAGGATAAGGCATACGAAGAGTTGTATGAAAGGTTGGACACTAAGGAGGGAGAAAAGGACCTGTACTGATTGGCCAGACAGAGGGACCGAGCTAGGAAAGATGTGCAGCAGGCAAAGGTGATAAAGGATAATGAGGGAAACATACTCACAAGCGAGGAGAGTGTGTTGAGGAGATGGAAAGAGTACTTTTAGGGGTTGATGAGTGAAGAGAATGAGAGGGAGAGAAGGTTGGATGATGTAGGGATAGTGAATCATGAAGTACAATGGATTAGCAAGGAGGAAGTAAGGATAGCTATGAAGAGAATGAAGAATAGAAAGGCTGTTGGCCCAGATGACATACCTGTGGAAGCATGGAGGTGCTTAGCTGAAATGGCAGTGGAGTTTTTAACCAGATTGTTTAATGAAATCTTAGAAAGTGAGAGGATGCCTGAGGAATGGAGAAAAAGTGTTTTGGTACCGATTTTTAAGAATAAGGGTGATGTGCAGAGCTGTAGTAACTACAGAGGGATTAAATTGATCAGTCACAGCATGAAGTTATGGGAAAGAGTAGTGGAAGCTAGGTTAAAAAGGGACGTGATGATTAGTGAACAGCAGTATGGTTTCATGCCAGGAAAGAGCACTACAGATGCGATGTTTGCTCTGAGAGTGTTGATGGAGAAGTACAGAGAATGTCAGAAGGAGTTGCATTGTGTTTTTGTAGACTTAGAGAAAGCATATGACAGGGTGCCTAGAGAGGAGTTGTGGTATTGTATGAGGAAGTCAGGAGTGTCAGAGAAGTATGTAAGAGTGGTATAGGATATGTACGAGGGTAGTGTGACAGCAGTGAGGTCTGTGGTGGGAATGATGGATGCGTTTAAGGTGGAGGTGGGGTTACATCAAGGATCAGCTCTGAGCCCTTTCTTATTTGCAATGATGATGGACATGTTGACAGACGAGATCAGACAGGAGTCCCCATAGACTATGATGTTTGCAGATGACGTTGTGATCTGTAGTGAGAGTAGGGAACAGGTGGAGGACACCCTGGAGAGATGGAGATATGCTCTAGAGAGAAGAGGAATGAAGGTCAGCAGGACTAAGACAGAATATATGTGTGTGAATGAGAGGGAGGATAAAGGAATGGTGAGGATGCAAGGAGTAGAGGTGGCGAAGGTGGATGAGTTTAAATACTTGGGGTCAATAATTCAGAGTAAAGGTGAGTGTGGAAGAAAGGTGAAGAAGAGAGTACAGGCAGGATGGAGTGGGTGGAGAAGAGTGTCAGGAGTGATTTGTGACAGACGAGTACCTGTAAGAGTGAAAGGGAAGGTCTACAAGAGGGTAGTGAGACCAACTATGTTATATGGGTTGGAGACAGTGGCATTGACAAAAAGGCAGGAGTTTGAGCTGGATGTGGCAGAGTTAAAGATGTTAAGATTTGCACTGGGTGTGACGAGAGTGGACAGGATTAGGAATAAGTATATTAGAGGGTCAGCCCGGGTTGGAAGGTTTGGAGACAAAGCCAGAGAGGCAAGATTATGTTGGTTTGATCATGTGCTGAGGAGGGATGCTGAGTATATTGGGAAAAAGATGCTAAGGATGAAGCTACCAGGTAACAGGAAAAGAGGAAGGCCTAAGATAAGGTTTATGGATGTGGTGAGAGAGGACATGCAGGTGGTTGGTGTGACAGAGCAAGATGCAGAGGACAGGAAGAAATGGAAACAGGTGATCGGCTGTGGCGACCCCTAATGGGAACAGCCAAAAGATGATGATGATGATGATGAGTATTATTTAAACGATGCATGATCTTCTTTGCATGTTATAATTTTTTTCAGTTATTTCTAAGTGTAATGGGGATACTAATGTAAATAGGTCTTCCTGTTTTTTTTTTTTCTTTTTGTTTCTTTCTTCCTTCTTCTCTCTTTTTCCTTGTTCAGTTTTAAGAAATGTAGGCACTTGCAATATAAAAAAAAAGAAAAGAAAAAGAAAAAATCTGGTTAAGATAGGATGACAAAAGGAAAATTAGTATACTTTTTCTCATTCTTGTATAGAGGAATGATTTGGTTAAGGCCATTCATTTAATTTTTCTTTAATACAAAGAAAGTAAATGAAAACATGCAGAATATTATAAGGCTTTTTTTTCTCGTGAACAGTTTTGTGTCTGGTTCACATGTCTCTAGCAGACAATCTGATAAAGAGAAATGGCTTGGAGAAAATGTTCTGAAAACATTCAAGTGTTTTCCCTTCTGACAGAGCTATAAAGATAAAACAAAACCAGACACCACTTAATAGAACCACAGGCTATACCATGCAACTTAGCATGGATAACATTTCTTTTAGGTTAGCTCAAGTCTGTGTGTGTGTGTGTGTGTGTGTGTGTGTGTGTGTGTGTGTGTGTGTGTGTGTGTGTGTGTGTGTGTGTGTGTGTGGCTGTCAGTTTGAAACATCTGTTCCCATTAGAAGGGTAAAACTTCAATATTTGAAGATGTACATAGTTTTTTGTGTTATTAAGTTAATGGGTTTTAGGGGGTATTTTGTGTGTGTGTGTGTGTGTGTGTGTGTGTGTGTGTGTGTGTGTGAGTATTTTTTGTTTGAGGGTTTTCAATAAAACAAAAAGTTCTATAACATGTGACATAGGCTCAAATGGAGATGAAAAGAAACAACTGCATAAAATATTAACCTGACAAACAGTACATGCATGTAACACAAAAGCTGAAACTAGACATTTAACAAAAAATCTGTTATACATAAAAGGTGTGAATAATAATCTCTCAAGAATATGATGCTTTCTATAATGTCTTTAAACATTAATGGTCACATGGATAAACACAAAAAAGAGAACTATATTAAAGAATGTCGAGTGCAAATAGCTATGCTACAGGAAACACAGTTGGAAAGAACTGAACATGTGAATTTGATAAAGAAAGGTTTTCAAGATGGTTTTTCAGCAGAATACCTGGGGCAAATTAAGAGAGGAGTACTTATATGAATTGCAAGAGGATCTCCAATAGTAATAGAAGAGGATAAAAAAGACAATAATGGCAGATTTGTAGTACTAAGGGGCTACTATTAAGGGAGGAGGATTACACTGGCATGTATTTATATTCCACTGAATACTGCTATAATGGAGCTTAAGGAAATTCTGGGAGAAATAATCAGCTTTCAGCAAGGAATATTACTTATAGGTTGGGACTAGACTTTTATTTGCAACAGTGAAGATGTGTCTGTGGGGCCCAGAGGGGAAATGTAACAAAGGAGGGTAGATTTTTAAAGAGATTTATGAAAATATTTCCCATGGAATATATGAATTCAGTACTAGGAGCTTGGAATGAATTTACATATTATTCCCCAAGATAAAAATAAATGGACTAGGCTAGACAGAATTTCCATTTCACAGGAACATGTGCATTTAATTGAAGGCCTTGATATACACCCAAGAACTGTTTCAGATCATGCACCAATAATAACTAAAAACACAGAGTAATGAAATAAAAATGAGACACTGACACCTTCTCACCTATTTGTTGAAAAAAGAGGAATTTAAGGAATGGGCAGTGAAAATTATTCAGGAAGTATTACAGAAATTACTTCTGAAAATATAGCTAGGGAGTGGAATAATATTAAAGAGCATTTTAAAATGGGGTGGAAATAAAAGAAAGGAAGATATGGTTAAAAAAACAACAAGAGTTATTTAGAGGGACTGTCAAATGTTAAAGTATTTAAAAATAGGGGGAATCTCACAGAACAAGAAGAGGAGCAACTGCAGAATGCTAATCAGAAAATAAGGGATTACCTTGATAATATGCACAAGTTCAGAAAGATTGCTGTTAAGCAACTGTTTTTGATAATAACTCTAGAGAGCAAAAAACTTTTAGCACAATGACTCAGGCAATAGAAAGTAGAAAGGGCTGTCACCAAGCTTAGGGAGCCTATAACAAGGAAATTAACAAGGGATCCTGTAGAAGTACTAGAAATATTTTGGAAATTTTATGAAAGTCTGTATAAAGCAGAGAAATATGGAAATCAAGAAAAAGTACAAATGGAAATATTTAAAGAAGAATTAAATATGCCAAGGTGAGAGATAGATGAGGCTCAATTACTAACTGTTAAGATAGGAAAAGATGAGATAAAAAATGGTGATTTATAACCAATCTGCAGAAAAGTCCCCAGGAATAGATGGTATTCCTATGGAAGTTTGGAAGCTAGGAGGGAAAAAACTGATAAAGATATGGAAGGTTTTGTTTAACAGTATTTTAAGAGAAGGAGAGGTACCAACATACTGGAAGAAAGTGGTGGTAGCTATAATACCTAAAGAGGGCAAAGATCCATCAGATCCAGCTTCATACAGGCCCATTTCAATACTAAACCATGATTATAAAGTATTTATGTCTATAATGGCTAAAAGAATGGCAAAAGTGATGCCTTCATTGATAGATATGGATCAATGTATTTTTGTGGAGGGGATGCAAACATTTGACAATATTAACAGAACACTGATGATCCAGAGGGAAGCAGAATGCAAAGAAAATGCCACTGTTTTTTGTGGGTCTTGATGCAGATAAAGCATTTTACAGAGTAAGCTGGGACTTTATGAGTAGACAATTTAAGCATTTTCATTCCCTGATAAAATTGTAAGGTTGATTAGGAGGATATATGAGGGATCGGAGGTGAAAATTAAAGTGAGTGGGATCTTCTCTGATTATCTCTGCTTGAGCAGAAGAACCAGACAGGGGTGTCCTTTTTCCCTTTTGTTATTTGCATTATATTTAGAGCCACTGGCAAAGAAAATAAGGGTCTCAGAAATTCAAAGATATATTTGGTATGGTAGTCAAGAAAAACTGCCTTTGATAATGCCAGAAAGGGACATTACAGTGCTGTGGAACATATTGAGACAGTTTTGAATCTTTTTGGGATACAAAATAAATAAAGCTAAAACAAAAGCAATAGCTGTAAATTATGTACCCATGTATGAACTGGTTCAGCAATATCCATACTTATTGGGATATGATAAAATGAAGTTGCGACACCAGGGAAACACTGCCAGCCCAGCTATCTGGAATGTTGTAAATAATCATATGTAATTTGTGAATAGTAATATGATTCATATGCTTGTCATACAAATGTAAGAGAACTGTATGTTATGTACTGAGCTTCAAGAACGTAACCACAGTGTACCCTACTGGAAAAGAACAGAAAAGTATATAAACTATATACTTGTGCAAATGTATGTTTTAATAGTAGAAGCTGGAACATACAGAGTTAACTTGCAAAGCTTCACGAAAATAAGTTGAAATTGTTTTACGATTGTGTTATCTCTTAGTTTCAGTGAAACAGACACGATGTCTAGAGCTAGAGGTTTTTCTATTGTCTTGAAACAGAAATAATTATAAGGTTTCAAATGTAAAAGTGTTTTATTGTTATACAATTTCCAAGTTCTGCAAACTTCTGAGAGATATGTACTTCTCACAAAGAGATGTTAAAATTATGTTAGTTTCTGTTAGCCTGGGAACTGAAGGCAGGTGACAAAGAGTGATGTCATCCAGGCTAACCCAGCAATAATATGAGATATTAATTTAAGAACTCTCTCAGAGAGGGAGAGAGGGAATTTTGTATCTTGTCTTGGACCTGGAAACATCCTCTCATCAGCACTTGCCTCACTCTGTAAGTAAGCCTAAGGTACAATAATTTATTTTAGATATAGATAGAAATATAGTAAAGATTAGTTTAGATGTTTTCTGTATTTATTTGAGACTGTCCTGCAATGTTGTTTTAAAATATTTCTTGAGATTCTGAACTCTGTAGTTACTGTGTTGATTGAGTATTGTCTTGTTCTTTTATTATTTATTATTAAATAGATTTAAACCCATCTTTGTGGCTGGTTTGTTTAGAGATATTTAAGCTCTTAGCTTACTTGCATATGCATTTGGTGACACTGTACATGCCACTCCAATAGCCTTGCAAGTCTCGGTCACACTTACCATTTGGATAATAGTAACATTACACAGTAGGATTGGGCACCCTTTGTAAGGGCCTTTATAGTAGCTGATAAGTAATAATTGGTGGCAGTGATAAAAACCTTATAGTCTGGGCAGAAGGGGGCATAGCTAGTAAACATGTGCCAGCCTTCCCCAGGAGTTTCTGTGTGTTTATAAATAAATCAAATCTCAAAGTGTGTGTGTGTGTGTGTGTGTGTGTGTGTGTGTGTGTGTGTGTGTGTGTGTGTGTGTGTGTGAGCTACTTGGGCAGGGTGCTGGAGGTTTTTGCTTGACCACTCAGCTGAGATCTTAACCCTATAGCTGTTCCAATGGGGAGTCTTATTGGGGTTCTGGAGGAAGAGGCAGAAACCAGCCCCAGACTGACTGTGATCTCTGTGTGGTCTTAAGGGAAATTGTACTTTACTGTGTGTGTACTTGTCATCCTTCCATTGTGTACGTCCCTCACTGTTGCCAGTGGTGAGGATTGAGGCTCCTTGATTACTGGGCCAGTGCAGGGTGTCACATATTAATTGGTTGGCAGTGGTGGGATATCCACATCACATATTAATTGTTGATGGTGGTGAGATAGCCACATCACATATTAATTGGCTTGTAGTGATGTGGATATTGAATTCCTGTAGCCTGTGTACATTGGTCACTGAAGGTGTTTGTACTCTCAATCAGCCATGCAGTGAACAGTCAGAGTTCATATCACAATTGTTTTATTTTTTTGTTAGCTTAGTTAGTCAGGGAGAGCAGGCAAGCATGTCAGCAGAGGAATATGACAAGCTGACAAGGAGCCAGCTGTCTTAAGATGTGCCAGGTTAAAGGACTGGTGCATTCCAACCTGACTAAAGCAGACATGATTGCAGCTTTAGTCACAGCTGCATCACAGAATAGCAACCAGGAGGACAATTGGACTGACTGTGGAGATGTACACCTCTCAGAAAATGGACAGCTCATCCTTTCTCAGAGGACTTAAAAATCCATCTGGAGTTAAAGGGACTTGAGTTGGAGGCCAAGCATTTGGAAATAGAAGCAGCAGAGAGACTGAGACATCTGGAGGCTGAGGAAAATGAGAAACTATGATGTCTGCAGGCTGAGGAGAATGAGAGGCAGAGGCAACATTAAAAGGAGATGCTGACTCTTCGCCAGAGTCATGGAGGTAATGGGAAAGGGAGTAACTGAATCCCAGAAGCAACAAAGGTCAGTAAATTTCTTCATCAATTTACAGAGGGAGATACTTTTGATAGTTTCATTCAGGTGTTTGAGAGGGTAAGTAAACAGTATAATGTTGACCAAAGGCTCTGGGTACAGTTCCTGACCCCCTTACTCCATGGTAAAGCTGTAACTGTAATCTGATACTGATTGTTTAAATTATAATGTTGCAAAGAACTGTTTGCTAGAATATTTTAAGTTAACACCTTAAGATTATAGGAAATAGTTTTGTGAGCATAGATGCAAGGCAGATTAAAGTGTGTGTGAATATGTTGCTGAACTAAGCACTAATTTCATAGGTGGGTGAGTGGATGTCAGGTCACCACTTTTGAAGGGCTGACAGACCTTTTGGTGAGGGAACAAGCCCTTAGCACTTTGCCTGAGGACATGTTAGCTGATAGACAATGCACTACTGCAGATGAGATGGGGAAGAATTGAAATCTATACCTAGCAAGCAGGGCATCACTGCACAGGAAAGGGACACCCAGTGCTGCTCATGGGTCTAAGGGAAGCCATGGTGGGCATCCCAGACTGTGCCAACAGAGTCCGCCAATATCAGGGGAAGCCACTAGTCCAGATACACATCCAGGACCAAGGGTTAAATGTTTTAAATGCAACCAGTGGGGCCATGTAGCATATAGATGCCCACGGAGGTAAGGTGGGTACAAAAGGTGGGAGAGCCAGTAAGTGGGAATGACAAAATGCCAGCAGTAGGTTGTCTCGAGACAACAAGGGTACAAAACTGCCACAAGAGGTTATAGCCTATCTTAGTGAATGGGAAAGAGGCCATTGCTAAGAGAAACACATCCTCTGACCTAACCATTGTGAAGCCTGTAATGGTTACAGAGGAGCACTACTTGCTTGAGCAGACTACTCCCAGTCAGAGCTTTAGGAGGGACCCAATTCCAAATACTTTTGGCTAGGGTTCACCTTGACTGGGAGGGTGGAAAAGGAAGCAAGCAAGTAGGTGCGTTTGAGGATATCCCTGCAGATGACCTGATAGGAATATGATTTTTGATAATGCAGTACCCTGTGTGCATGTAGTTACATGCAGTGAGGCTTGGAGAGAAGCATGTGGGTCTAGTAGCCTGGGGGAGACCCAGGCAGACCACACACTTGCAGTCAGGACTGGTGAGGTGGTTACTTCAGTGAGGGATCTATCCCATAGCAGTGAGACTGAAGGTGAGCCACAGCTCCTTGTGGGTACTGATGTTTCCTTGGACAGAGTAGCTGCAAGGGCAAAGGCGAGTAGAAGTACCCGGGTTGACAGTGAGGCACTGCTGTCAGAATACCAGACTTCCTGTGGAAGGGGAGCTGGAAAGGGTAACTAAGAGAGAGTTGAGACAGGCTCAGCTCTCAGACCCTACATTACAAGTCCTGAGGGAGGTAGCTAGTGAGGCACCTGATTCTCAAAGGAAGGGGGAATCTGTATACTGGGACAAAGTGTTACTGTATAGAGAGTGGATCCCCTGAGGGAGGGCTAGAGGGTGAGAGAATACAGCAGTTGGTAGTACCCATGAACTATGGCTAGAAGTGCCAGATACCCAGAGCCTACTTTCTGGCACTTCTAGCCATAGCCCATGTTATTCCATTTGCAGGTCATATGGGCATAAAATGTATAAAGAGATGTATTATGCAGAACTTATATTGGCTTGGGATTTTCAGAGATGTAACAAGGTACTGCAGGACCTGTGAGCAGTGCCAAAAGGTAAGCAAGGCAGGAGACAAGGTGAAAGCTCCTTTAATGTCTTTGTCTGTGATTGAGGAGCCATTTCAGAGGGTAACTATGGATATTGTGGGGCCTCTGAGTATCCCAAGTTCCACAGGGAAAAAGTATATCCTAGTAATAGTAGATTATACTACCAGATACCCTGAGGCAGTGGCTCTGTCCTCCATTGCAGCAGAAAAGGTGGCAAATGCTTTGTTAGAGATTTTCAACAGGGTAGGTTTCCCAAAAGAAATACTGACTGACAGAGGCGTCAATTTCATGTCAGACCTGCTGGCTTGTCTGTGGAAGCACTGTGGGGTGAAGAACCTAAAAACCACCCCCTACCATCTCCAGACTAATGGTCTTGTTGAGAGGTTAAACTTTACACTCAAGATGATACTATGGGCATTTGCAGACCAGTTTAAGAGGGAGTGGGACAAATATTTGCCCCATCTGTTGTTTGCTTACAGAGAGATGTCCCAGGAATCCACAGGTTTTTTACCCTTTTTTGTTGTTGTATGAACATAAGGTAAGGGGGCCTCTAAATATGATTCAAGATGAGTGAGAGGGTGAGTGTGAATCCCACAAGGAGTCTGTTGTGGCATATGTCCTAAACCTCAGGACAAGGCTCAGGGAACTCATGGGCTTGATCCAGGAGAACCTGGCAGAAGCCCAACAGCAGAAGAAGGTCTGGTATGACAGGAATGCTTGAAGCTAGAGAGTATGCTGTAGGGCAGCAGGTAATGGTTCTCATTCCTGTCATACACAAAAACTGCAGGCAGCCTGGGAGGGACCCTAGAAGGGGGTAAGGAAGGTCAGTGATGCTAACTACATGGTAGAACTGCTAGGCAGGAAGCAGGGGCATAATTTGTACCATGCTAGCATGATGAAACCTTACCATGATAGGGAGGCCCTTCTGCTGAGTATTTGCAGTACAAGGCAGGAGAAGTCTGAGGGGGATATATCGCTACAGGGAGCCAGCCAGAAAAATCCCAAATTAGTATGGTGGAGCCTAGGATTGCAGGCATATGATGGGACAGTGCAGCATGGAACTGGGGTCAGAAATGCCAAAGCAGCTGGAATCTCAAGACAGGGAATGGGGTAAGGTATAAACAGACAGGCTCAACCCTCTCAAACAATGTTTCTTAAGGGTCACTTGACAAACTAGCTTGAGTTTTCGGGGAGGGGAGAAATGTGACACCTGGAAAACACTGCCAGCCCAGCTATCTGGAATTTTGTAAATAATCATATGTCATTTATGAATAGTAATATGATTCATATGCTTGTCTTACAAATGTAAGAGAACTGTATGTTATGTACTGAACTTCAAGAATGTAACCACAGTATACCCTATTGGAAAAGAACAGAAATGTATATAAACTATATACCTGTGCAAATGTATGTTTTAATACTAGATCCTGGAACATACAGATTTAACTTGCAAAGCTTCAAGAAAATAAAGTGAAATTGTTTTACGATTGTATCTCTTAGTTTCCCCCAGGAGTGTCTGTGTGTTTGTAAATAAATCGAATCTCAAAGCTTGTCTGTGTGTGTCAGCTGCTTGTGCAGGGACACAAAGCACTGGTTGGACAGAGAGGGTGATGGAGGTTTTGGCTTGACCACTCGGCTGAGATCTTAACCCTATAGCTGTGCCAGTGGGGAGTCTTATTGGGGATCTGGAGGAAGAGGCAAACCATCCCCAGACTGACTGTGATCTCTGTGTGCTCTTAAGGGAAATTGTAGTTTACTGTGTGTGTACTTGTCATCCTCCCATTGTGTGCATCCCACACTGTTACCAGTGGTGAGGACTGAGGCTCCTTCATTACTGGGCCAGTGGAGGGGCATCACAGAAGTATTTAGGAGTATAGATTAAAATGATTCCAGTGTGGCAGCCATGGATATATGGGAAGAGACTAAACAAAAGATAATACAAAAACTGAGAAAATGGAAGGTATGTTATATGGATATTGATAGTAAGATACAATCAGTTAAAAATGTTTTAGTCCCTTTAGTCTTATATACAGGTCAGACATATTTTTATCAACCAGAGGAGAAGTTATGGACAGGAATTAATAAAGAGTTGAAGGATTTTATCTGGGAGGGGAAGATGGCAAGAGTCAAGTGGGATAAGCTTATTCTTTCCATAGAACAAGGCAAATTGTGATTACCTGATTTGAAGGGATATTTCAGAGCAGCACAGTTAGGATTCCTATGCATAGCACAACCAGAAAACTATAATTTAAAATGGAAAGAGGTGATGATGAAACAGGGGGATGCTCAAGAAACAAGGAGAGGCTGGGATTTTGGTTGCAGACTGTGATGCCCACCCCTCTGTTAATATGCGATGGCCACCACAATGTGTCATCCTCATGCTGGGCCAGTAATCAAGGAGCCTAAATCCTCACCACTGACACTGGAGAGGGACATGGACTTGGAATACAAATGGATACACTCATTATTTCCAGATGCAGACCTCTCTGCATCAAGTACAATTTCCCTTAAGAGCACACAGGGAACACACTCAACCTGGGGTTTGGATGTCTCTTTATCTGTCATTCTCCAGGTCCTCAATAAGGCTCCCCATTGGTACAGCTGTAGAGTTAGGTCCTCAGCCGAGTGCCCAAGTCAAGTCCTCCAGCACAATCTCTGTAAACCTGGTGCTTCATGTCCCTTCCCCAAGTAGCTGACACACACACTCTCTTTAAGATTTAACTTTCACGCGCACACACACACACACACACACACACACACACACACACACACACACACACACACACACACACACACACACACACACACATCTGAGAAAGGCTGGCACACATTACTTGCTCTACCAACTTTGCCCAGACTATAAGGTAGTTATCACTGTCCCCAGTAAGTTACTATAAGGCTCTTAAAAGGGTATCCAATCATACTGTATAATATTAATACTAATACAAATTGTGGTATTCACCAAAATGGCTAGGTCTTCTGGAGTGGCCCACGGAGTGTCAGCAAATAAATATAAGTACTCTCCAAGGTTAGATACTTTCTACAAGGACCAGCCACAAAAAAGTTTTAAATATATTTAATAATAAATATAAAAGTACATGAATATACTGAATATATATTCACAGTAAACCACAGAGTTTAGATCACAGGAAATATTGAAAAGAACATTAATGGACAGTCTCAGACAAATAAAGAAAAATAATATCTAAACTAAGCTTCACTATATTCCTGACTGAATCTAAGAGAATTACTGTTCCCTAGTTAATTACTATTGCAAGGCAAGATGCCATGGGTGAGGGTCTTTCTAGTCAGGCTTCCCAAACAGAATACTCAATACTCTGAGATTTCTCTTTGTAATATCGAAAACATAATTTCCAAGAGGGCTGGCAGAATGACCTCATCTGGTCACCTGACTCTGGGTTCTCAAAGTATTCTCCCATGAAGCTGAGCACAGACAGCCATAATACACATCCAAATGTTTATGGCAGTGCTTGTGTTTTCACTGAGATAATGGACAAATGCTGTTCCGCAGACCCAGTGTTTCCTGTCCTTCTCAGCACTGTGTGGTTCCTTTTAATGGTTTAACAGCTGATTTACATTTCTCTTATTTTTCTTAAAGTTAACCTCTGCTGTGCCAGTATCTACTATTAAAACATATACATTTAATTCAGCTGCAATAATACATGTACATTTCCCTTAATTTCAGCAGGGTGCGCTTTTGATATATTTCAACACAAGTAAAGCTCACAAATACATTTTCAGCACAAGCATCTGTAAAAAATCAGTTTGATATACAAATGACATGCAGTTCTAATACTTTAGCAACACAAGCATCTTGTATAAATCAGTTTGATATTCAAGGGACTTATCATTCTTTACAAAACACCAGCTGGCTATGCTGGCACTTGCCCATATCATCACACAGATCTTTAAGGAGAATAACAATAATCATACAGAATATTATATTCATAATGTAGCAGAAAGTATTCTAAGAACTAAGCCAACATGGGAATGGAGAAAGGAGATTCTGCTGATAGAGTTGACTGCAATTAGGGATACAGACAATATGCAAGAGGGGATGGAATTTATTAGAGAAAACTGGCAAAGAAACCAAGGTAATGGGAGCAAATAACTAGACAGAGAAAGGTAATAGAATGGGAAGACATCAATAACTTATTTGGACTGCAGGTTAGAGATTGCTTTCCCTATCAAGGATAGATATCAGAGTATAGGCAAAGAGAAAGAAATAGAGGGGTCCTAAATGAAAGACTAGCACTGGTAGAGTTTAGGTAGAATCTAAAACAGAAGTTGCCATTAACAAAGGAATAATTAGTAGAACATATAAAATATTGCATGATAACTATAAGAATCAATCAGAGGGGGTTAGAAAGGATTGGGAAGAGAGACTGGATAAGCACTTCACAAAGAAATAATGTGAGATATATGTATGTCTCCCCAATATGTAACAAAATGTAGAAGATTTAGGATCTTTGCTTGGAAGTGTTTACATAGGCATTTTTATACACCAAGTAGACTCCAAATATTTTTTTTCTCAGGTAGACAGCAAATGTTGGCGGTGTGATGGGGAAGAAAGAGGTACCCTGGGAACATATTTTCTGGAAGTGTAATGAGTTGGCAGACTTTAAAGATTCCCTGCAGACTGCTCTGTCGGAGATACTGGATAAGTAAATTGATTTAACTAAGGAAATTATATTTTCAGCTATGATACAGAATCAGAATTGTCCAGACATAGTAAGGCCTTGCTGAGTGTAATTGTGGTGGCTGCCAAAAAAGCAGTTGCTAAAAAATGGATATCAAAGTCTAAACCAACTTTACTAGAACAAGTGAAGATAGTAACAGAGATAAAACAACTGGAACTGGGATATCTAGAAAAGGGTAGGAGCAAATTACATAGGAAAAATGGGAAGTGTGGGAATCAAAACATGACGAGGAGGAACGAGGTTTAAAAGAAGGCAGGAACTGAATGAGCTATGTAATGGCTGACTGACAATGACTGGATATATTATAAGTGATGTATAATGTTTGCAGCTACAGTTGTGTCAGCATGGTTTGTAATGTATAATGTTTACAACTGAGATTGTGTCGGTATGGTGTATTTTCATTTATATAAATGTAAGATTGCCTATGTTATACATGATAATTTACTAAAATAACATAGAATAAAACATTTATCTAAACCAAAATGCATCCGATACAATAAAACAATAAAACAACAGCCTATACAAAAAACCTTAAAAACCTTAAAAATACACACCATATGTCTTTGCCTATAATTAAATGAATGAAATATTGTATATGCTAAGACGAAAAATTATTATTGTTGTTATTGTAAAAATAATAATAATAATAATAATAATAATAATAATAATAATAATGATGATAATAAACAATTAATAATCTATATTACCAAATAGTAAAAATATATAAAAATATATAAAATTAGTTCATTACTTTAAAACTTGATATCATAAATAGTTTTGTACAATCATTTCTAAAATTAACTTAATATTAACTTAAATAATGTTATAAGTTAATAGTCTCAGAAAAATCATCTTTTCATAGCTAACTTCCTAAGAACACATTTAAGGGATACAAGTTCATTCAAACTAGGTGGAGCGTATGCTGTTGTTCTAATCTGCCAACACAATTCTTGAATTTCTAAATCCAATTGCCATGGACTACCTCTAGGGTCAAATAATACTTGCTGTAACACTGCAAACTTAAAAGTATGCTCAGGATTATCCACTAAATGCCTTGCTTTAAGGTTTTTTGTATAGGCTGTTGTTTTATTGTATTGGATGCATTTTGGTTTAGATAAATGTTTTATTCTATGTTATTTTACTTGAAAAGGTTTTTTAACATATTTTAATGAATTATATGAATTTCATTATTAACACAATAATTCATTTTTGGATACTGAACTTTGAAATAATACATGTAAAAGAATTGTTTACGTCACGTTGCTTTTAGCCTTTAGCTGTTAAGGTTAGTCTACTGCTTTGTTTCTTTAATTTATGTTTTGGTTTAATTCAATTGATTAATTGATTGTATGCAAAGATATATAAGGAAAACTAATTGCTTAGCAAGTTGTCTGATGAAGGAGAAGTACTAACTTTTCCGAAAGTGCTCATTAAAAGTGATATAGACCCCAAAAAGGAGGATTTGTAGTGAACTAGAATGTATTAGAAAATGCTAAAACATAAATATATGAAATTAATATAGAAGTCAGAGGTGATAGCTATCATCTGCCAGTTGTGATATCAATAGATAAAGGAGTATAAATATACACAGAAAGCAATATAAGGATAAAAAGGAAAGGAGGGATAAAGAAAGTTGTCAAAAGTGATAATTAACCTCACAAAATTGTTAACACTAAGAAATAATTGAGGAAATTACAAATTATGGTGAATATATAAGAAAAAAACAGAAAACATTTTGTGAAAAAAACAAGTAATATACAAGGAGATTATAAAGACTATGAGAAAAACAAAGGAATAAGGTTTCTTTCAAAGACAAGAAAAGAACTATCTGGCTTGATGACAGATGCAATAAAACAAAGCATTTCATTCACAATTGTATAAGGTAATATTTACAAACAAAACATTTGAGGCAATATGAATTTAAGATACAAGAAAAAGATATAACAAGTTAATTAGACATAAAAAACCAAACAAACAAACAAAAAACAATTAGCCAAATAATGGTGGTAATTAATATTAACAGCAATCCAGTGTAATGCTAGTCAAAGGTCTTGGAAATTGTTGTCTGACGGATTAGGGAAACTGACTCAAGATGAGATATTTATCGATATTATGAAACTGACTCAAGAGGAGATATTTATCAATATTAAAAATGTGGTTTGATTACTACAAAAGGAAAATTTGGTGAGGACAGTAAAAAAGAAAAGAAAGGAGAACTAAATGAAAAATTTCCAGTGAATAATACTATGGCATACATTATACATTTGAAAAATAACAAAATACAAGCCTAGATAATGTAGTGAGCACACTGTATAAAGCACATAAACCCATTAGAGCTAAAATGTTAATTAAAGGGTTCAATGTAATTATAGAAACTTAACTTAGGAATTCCCTGTGCCATGGATGCAAAGGATAACAATGTTAATTCTTATGAAAGGGAATGGGAAAGACCTAGTATGTACAGACTGATAACTTTACTGAGAAGTTTTCAATAAACATTTTCACTTCAGTAATACTTGCAACGTTCAAAGAAGGCTTACTTAGGAGTGGCTTGTCAAAATTCCAGTTTGTATACACTAAAGACAGGCCAGCCCTTCAAGTATGCTATATAGTTTGACACCTGATCAATAACTATACAGCACATAAAAATAATTGTAGTGACATTCCTTAATCCTGTGGATGCCTTCAGTATTTAGAAAGCACTATGTTATGGAATGTTATGTAGGAAAAAAGGATAGTCATGTTAATAAGTAATCATCATTAGTGAATTATATTTACAGAAATTGCAAAGGTAAAGGTGACTAAGGATGGTGAGCATGCAAAATGGTTCCCAGTAAGGAAGAGGATAAAGCAGTGTTACATCCTAGCATCTTTGTTGTTCCACATGTAGTTTTATAGCTACTGGATATCCAAATTTAAATGAAATACTCCAGAAATAAGTGAAGGAAAACAAGAAGCTCAGTGCTATGTTATGCCGATGACATGCTACTGGTGACTTTAAATGTTTATTGTTAAAAAATAATAACACTGAGGAAATTGTGGAGAAGTATAGTTAAAATAAATGCTGCAAAAGTAAAAAGAAACTAAATAATCAATAACTGTAGTTTGTTACGAGTTAAACGTATCCAGGTTTGATGTACACTAACATCACTTCTTGGAAATTCCACATTAATCCTTTAAAATCTAAGACAGAGAAAACCATTGCTTTTCCTTATTACTTAGATAATATATATATATATATATATATATATTAAAAAAAAAAATATATATATATATATATATATATATATATATATAAAAAAAATATATATATATATATATATATATATATATGTATACTGACTGCGATATGTGTTTTTCTTTCTAATGATTTCAAAAAAGTAATTTATTTAATTGCTTATGACAGATAAACCTGGGGGGTAAGATAAAAATGGGCAACTGCTTCAAAACTTATATAAATGAATAAGACATCTGTCTTACCTCCCAAAATCTTTCCGGGCTATATACATTAAACTATATGAAGGTACTGTCAAACTGAGTTAATATCATATGGTTACAGAAAGAAGACATTTTAAAGCAAATATAAATTATAAAAGAAGATTGGGCAAACAATTATAATTTTCAGTCAGCAACCAAAACAAAAAGTAGTAAAGTTCTGAGGAAATATAAATCAATTTTCTTAAAGAATGACTTAAAAAAGAAAATGTGCTCCATGAATCATGTTTCCATATTTAACAAGAAAAAGAAAACGTTGGTAAGCAAAGATAAAGAAATAAAAGAAGCAAATATTTCGATTTTACTGGGAGTATAATATCTATAAAGTAACAAAAGATACTTGTCAATCGTTAAAAACAGAGAAGCCCTGATTATTAATATGAAATATACATTTGAGATTTTTGAAGGCAGTCTGGTATAAAATGCTAAATATTATTCTTTCTTGTCAATGTGGCAAGCAAGGAAGTAATAGAAGACATTTATCACATTTTGATGGAATGTGAACTATATAGAACATTACAGCCAACCTACTTAAAAAAATATTAGGTCCTAGATATTAGATCATCTTAGAAGATAGTGGTGAAGAACTCTCTGTGATAATCTTCACCACAGAGGATAACAACATAAGAGTCAGCTAGTGCTCTCTAGAAAATCCATAAATATAGGCAACTTAGGAATAATGCAAAGCAAAATAAATTTGATGAAGTTGTGGGGAATAATGTCCAAAAAGTTAGACACTAGAGATAGTTTTATCATTTATGAATGCAGGATTATTAATATAATATATATTATAGGTTCATAAGTTCATAGGTGTATACTAGGCTAATGGCCCTGGAGCCTTTACAAACCTAGCCCATAGGATTACCCTGGCATCGTGCCACCCCACCTTAGTTCCTAGTGTTTCTGTCGATTAGAGCCACTGGAGTGATCCCCAGGGTGAATTTTCTATTTCCCATCCCTTCATCAAGATTTCTTTTGAAGAGGGCCAGTGAGGTGCTCTGTTTGACATGTATGGGATGTCTATTCCATAGCATGGGCAGTCTCTGGGTCATGACCCTGTTCCTCCAGCTTGTTCTGTTGATTGTGGTAATGAGGTTGAGGTCTCTGGAGCATGTGGTGTGGAGGGATTGGGATTTCTTTAGATGTAGCATTTCTAACAGAGCTGGGACATACATGGCTTTGTAAGTCAAGCAGAGATCGCCTCTAACTAGACGATATGAGTCAGAGAATAGTTGGTGTTTTTTGAGTGTTTAAGGCCTAGGATCCTCTTTGTGAGGTACTTTTGTGGCCTCTCCAGTTGTTGCAGGTGTCTAGTGAGATACATGCCAAATGGGGCATTGTACTCAGTGATTGGCCTAATGAGGAAGAGTAGAGGGAGACAATGACCTCTTTCTTCCTGGATGCAAAACCTTTAGTAATGAGATGTGCCACACCGAAGGACTTTCTGACCGCAGTGGCAATGTGGTGGTCAAAAGAGAGGCTGCTGTCAATCTGTGTTCCCAGATCTCTTATAACACCTTCTGTGTTCAGTGGTCTACCATCGATGTGGTAATTTATGGGAACTGGGTTTTTCCCAAAGGGGATGACAACACATTTTTTGGCATTGGGCTTAAGGCCATGGCTCTGACACCAGTCATTGGTCTCAGTGTGGCCTTTCTGTAGGATGTCAACATCACTTGGGGAGTTAATAATAGCTCCCAACTTGCAATCGTCTGCGAACTTTGTCAGCCAGAGTCCCTTTGTGTTGGCCTGGACTTCAGAGAAGTAGACACCAAACAGGAGAGGGCCCAGGACCGAACTCTGTGGGACTCCACTTGTGACTGGTCGACAGTCTGACAGTCTGATTTGGAATCAGCTACTTTCACAGTGTGGGTTCTATCTGTGAGCCAGTTTGTAACCCACCTAGTGATATAGGGGTTGATGCCTAGCTTAGTGAGTTTTTCTATGATTCCTGAGTGGGAAATGGTATCAAAGGCTTTGGTCAGATCAAGGAAGGCTGTATGAACCACCTTGCCATCATCCACAGCTCTAGTGACTGATTCAAAGAAATCAACCAGGTTGAGCAGGCATGATCTACCCTTCACAAAACCAAACTGTGTTGGTTCCAGAGTTTTGAGATTCCCTATATCCTTGTTTATTAGGTCCATGATGATGCGTTCCACAGCTTTGCATATCAAACTCGTCGGGCTAATGGAGCGATAGTTCCCAGGGTCTGTAGTTGCTCCTCCTTTGTGGAGATGGATGACTGTAGCAGTGCGCCATTTGGTAGGGACAAAGCCTGAGGTGAGGCTGTGATTGAACATGGCACACAGGTAAGGTGCCAGTTCACGCTGTAGTTCATGTAGAACACAGCCAGGAATATTGTCAGTTCCCATAAAAGCTGTATTCGTGGCCTTGGACAGTGCTGTTTTAACCTGTGCAGCAGTAATACTGGGTGCCTAGCAATCTACTGGTATTGTGATTGGTCCTTTGGTGGGGGAGAGAGGGGTGAAGGTGGCACTAAATCATGTCATTTTCTAACACATGCCAGGACAGCTATCAGTGATATGCATAACAATTATTGTCACTACATAAATACGCATGAATTGGTCATGTCATGTCATGAGAAAAACCATTGAAAGGCTTACAGCGCTCTCCTGTCATGTAAGGTGTCTGGATGTCCTACCTTCTAAGAAAAGGCCTGAAAAAGGTGGCCCTCTGTGTAAGCTACTGTTATCTGACAGACAGATGTTACTAGATTCAAACCCCTGCCTATTATATGAAGCTCTCTCCAGACCTCTGTATTGACTGCATGTGCCACATCAGATAGCAATGGAGGCTGTCACAAATAACTGAGCTGAATATGTGCATTGAGGCAAGAATTATGAATATAATATGAACAATCAGATTTATTCAGAATGCTGTACAGGAGCTACAAATGCTACTGCCCTCACAATAGTGAGCACTACAGTATCAATACTTCTTTAGCAAGGAAGCTGTTTCCATCATGTAGGAGACACTGCCCCAGATTTAAACTACAGTCCAGCTGTGTAGGTATGCAATACAAGCCAGTACTCAATGCACATGCCACAGGAGCACTCACAGCATGACATGTCCCGAATAAACATTTCATTGTTATGCAATCACAATCTGTGATGATATATCACTGCCTGACGTAAAAATGGATAACAATTCCTATATACAATGGTGTTTATCTAACATCAGTACATTCATATAATGTTGTCCATTTCAGGAACTGAACAGCAAGCTATGTGACTCGACAGACTAATGACACGTGGATGAACCACAAGCACCACAGTGAAGTCTTAACACTTTTATAACACTCCACATATGCTAACTTATTACATCAGATGTATGTGTGTAAACAATCTCTGAGATAAAAGGGATTGTGGAGGCCTCTCCTACTGTACATAGACACATTATAACTGTGGTGGATGCAATTCATGCAGGCTCAACAATGTTAACAGGCACTGAATGTGGATGTTGAACACATGACCATTTGACAACAGAAAATATAGATAATAAAGATATCGTACAGGATGAATGCACCATGATAGACGTGTCACCACAATTGTGAGATATGCTGCAAGGGATATGTGTACCTGTAATTGTAGTACTAAGTCAACAACAGACAGCATGTTGTCTCATTCCCTTGTGCCAGAGGATAACACTTCTTACATATGTTATGTAAGGATAATCACATGCCATCATCACTCTGGGTGAAAGCATTGGTATGTGACAAATTATTATAGCTTTTTATAAGAGGAATCTCCATCTATATGTGTACAAAGCAAATTTGCTTGACAACAGTGTCACTGACATGTACAGTCTCAATAAGACTGACACAATGTAGTCTGAGCAGTAATGGTGGCATTTGAACTATCTATACAAGATCACAAGCTAAAGATCAGTGCCTGAATTGCAAGTGCCACAGGACATGTTGAGGTGCAACTGGGACAATGCAGAGTTAAATGGATAACATCACCACTGTTTATTAGCTGGATGTTTATGCTAAAATATGGTTGTAGTGCTTAATAACATTGTACAGTTGTACATCATATATGCCTTTGAAGTATAGTATACACAGTATGAGGGTGAAAGACACACTGTGAGCTGGCCTCAAACATTATACATACGTAGTACAAAGCACAGTATCAAAGTCATGCAACACAGGAGAATTCACACTTCAAATGGGAGATACTGCAGGCAAGTTAGCATTATGTAATCATTGTGTGTCCTAAACATTATTTTTCCTGTGGATGGTGGGATTTGCTGGTGTCCCTAGAGTGGCACTGTAATTCAATCTCATAACTAGAAGTATACATAAAGGTGGTCAGTGGTATATAATCACAGCCACACTATTTAAGCAGTGATGGACTTATACCATCTATATAGCACATTATCAACAGTCAGCATCCCAGGAGAATGATGATGCTAGACAGGGGTCCAGGAAAGTAAAAAGTGCGGGAAGAAATAGCCAGGGAATTGTTATGGCTAGGCTTGTATAGGCCCTAGGGCCGATAGCCTCGTACCAACCTATGAACCTATGAACCTATGAGTGCCAGTGATGCAGCATCTATTAAGGATGATATCAGCAGTGTATTGCCAAGGATGTGTATCTGGTAGAATTAGTTTTACAACCATATGGTATTGTAAAAGTTGCCAATGTAAATTTGAGTAAAACAATCCTGAATTAAATTGCAGTCACACTTGCAGAACTTAAGAACTGCTGTATTCAAACATCCTACCTATCTAGTTACACATTCTAGAGAATAGTGTAAGATATGCAGGACCACAGAAGTCTGACATTTAAATACAACAGTTCATTTGTGAAAAATGACCTCATCAGTGTGTTGAACCAGGGGAGTATGCAGACAATATAATTTTGTAATCATTTGCTCTTATTGCTTTCCCACAAAACACCTGTCATTTGAAAAACGGAAATGTTCCCCCCTCACCTCACTTAACAAATGTTTGCATCACTTTCCCTCTAGAAATATTAAACAGATATTTTTTCCAATTTATGGCAGTTTTATTGGAAGCATTAATTTACACATTTGTGGACAGAGTATGGCCTAAAAAGCCATGCTTTTTAAACAATGTCTAAAGAATTGTACTCAGTAGAGTACAAACAGTATGCATGGATACACTATTGTGTTGCAAAAAAGTTGAAAGGTGAGCTTAGGCAATGATGAATTCAGCTAGTAGTTTAAAACATTTATCTATAGTTGAAGTTGCATGAGAACATGCTCATCTAACTGAAAACACCCCCAATTACACACAAGTTCTCCATCTTGAGCAATGAACCTCCTACCTATCTAGTTACATGATGTAGAAAGCAGTGTGTTAGTCACAAGTGCCACAGGAGAAGTCTGAGTCTTAAGGGGAGAGAGTGCTCTTTTGAGAAGATGACCTCATCATTGTATTTCATAGAGGATGCTTCCATAAAAATTGGGATAAGGGAGATGTATACACATTAAATGCATTCTCTTCAGGGAAAGTATATATAGCAGCAATCATCACACACACACACACACACACACACACACACACACACACACACACACACACACACACACACACACACACACACACACACACACACACACACACACTTCCCACAATGAACATAGAAACTCCTACCTATCTAGTTACACAATGTAGAAAGCACAGTATTGGTCACAGGTGCCACAGAAAAAAGGATGTCTCTTAAGCGGAGATAGGCACTTTTGTCAGGATGTCCTGATCATTGTGTTTCACAGAGTATGTTTCTGTAAAAATTGAGATAAGCGACCTATAAGAACATTTAAATGTATTCTTTTCAGGGGAAGTGGATACAGCACCAAGTGTTACACATTTTCTCTCACTCTCTCTCTCTCTCTCTCTCTCACACACACACACACACACACACACACACACACACACACACACACACACACACACACACACACAGCACACACACATACACATACGTATACATACATACATATCTTCTATGTTGGGCAGTGAACCTCCTACCTATCTAGTTACACAAGGTAGAAAGCACTGGAATAGGCATAAGTGCCAGAGTAGAAATCTGATTCTTAAGGGGGGAGAGGGGGGAGAGTGCACTTTTGTCAGGAGGACCCCATTATTGTGTTTCATAGAGGATGTTTCCATTACAATTGGGATAAGGGAGCTGTTTGCATATTTAAATGCATTCCCATCATAGGGTGTAGATACAGCAACAAACATGACACACACACACACACACACACACACACACACACACACACACACACACACACACACACACACACACACACACACACACATTTCCCATGCTGGGTGCCAAACCTCCTACCTATCTAGTTAGACAATAGAGACAGCACTGTATTAGTGGCAAGCACCACAGGAAAATTCTGACTCTGAAGGTTAGAGAGTGCACATTTGTCAGGATGACATCATCAGTGTGTTTCACAGAGGATGTTTCATCAAAACGTGTGATAATGGAGCTCTGTGAACAATTACAAGCAATCTTCCTAAGGGAAGTGGATATAGCACCAAGTGTTACACACAGTCAAGTCCTACATGTTGGGCATCAAATTTCCTACCTATCTAGTTACATAATCTAGAGAACACTAAGTTGTACTCAAGTACCTCAGCAGAAGTCTGACTCTTAAGGGGGGAGAATGCACTTTTGTCAGGATATCCTCAATGGTGTGTTTCATAGAGGATATTTCTGTAAAAATTAGGATAAGGGAGCTGTGAAAACAGTTAAATGTATTCTTCTCAGAGGAAGTGGAGACAGCACCAAATGTTGCAAACAGTCTCACATACAAGTCTTTTATACTGGGCATCAAAACTCCTGCCTACCTAGGTTACAGAATCTACAAATCACTGTATTATTTGCAAGTGCTACTGGGGAAGTTTGACTCATTGAGGAGAGAGTGCACTTTGGTCAGTATGACTTCATCAGTGTGTTTCAAGGATGTTTCAGTAAAACGTGGGATAAGGGAACTGTGTGCATATTTAAAAGCATTCTCTTCAGGGGATGTGGATACAGCAACAAGCATTACACACGCAAACATTTCCCATGTTGAGCATCAAACTTCCAACCAATCTATTGCACAATCTAGATTGCACTGTATTAGTTGTAAGTACCACAGGAGAAATCTGACTATCAAGTTCAGAGAGTACATTTTGGCAGGATGACCTCATCACTCTGTCTCTCAGAAGATGTTTCATCATAAAGAGGGATAAGGGAGCAGTGTGAGCATTAATTGTAATATCCTCAGGAGAAATGGATACAGCATCATGTTTTACACAAAGTCTCATACAAAGACATGTACACACATACGTGTGATGCCTGTGCACTGGCCCAGCAATCAAGGAGCCTCAATCCTCACCACTAAAGCCAGTGAGGTGTGTCCATATAGGGAAAGGATGATAAATACACACATAATAAAGTACAATTTCTTTTAAGAGCATGCAGAGATCTTAGTCAGTCTGGGTCCGGTTTCTCCTTTTCTCTCCAGGTCCCCAATAAGACTCTCCTTTGGCACAGCTATAGGGTCCAGATCTCAGCCTAGTGGGCAAGCTAAAACCTCCAGCACCCTCTCTGTCCAATCAGTGCTTCATGTCCCTGCCCAAGCAGCTGACACACACACACACTTTGAGATAAGAGTTTATACAACCACACAGGCACTCCTGGGGAAGGCTGGCACCGGTTCTCCAGCTGTGCCCCTTTTACCCAGACTATACAGTAAAAAATCACTGCCCCTGCCCAGCTAATATTTATCAGCTACTCGAAAGCCCTTATTAAAAGTTGCCCAATTATTACTGTGCAATATTATTATCCAAATGGTAAGTGCAACCAAACAGTCAAGACTTATTTGGAGCATACCTCTCAACCTGGAAACATCAAAAATCTGGACAAGGGCCATGAAAAATAGGTACAAATCTGTATGCTAATTAACATCTAATTTGCATACATAATTATGTAACCCCACCCACTCCAATGGAATTGTGGGATACTGACTTTTGAACACAAACTGAAGAACAGACTACCAAAATATGGCACCAGACTTCCCCTGCAGCCATTCCAATGTCCCATTACCTGGTTATTTTGCCGTAGTTACCATAAACACTAATGTGTGCATACTGCTTTACTTCTACAATGATTATTAGGATTTTATTTTTACATTTTGCAGCACATCAATGCAAACACTAACAGACATCTGATACACAAAGCAATACTGTCTCACAATGAAAATAGATGTGGTATTAAAACGTCTCTGACCTTGAAACTCACATTCACTGAAACAGCATTGAAACCTGCACCACATCCAAAGAAAATGTATCTGGCCAGTGATGGATAAAGATTACCTTTGGGCTGTTTTCAAATCATTGGCCCCTTGCACACAAAACAAGAAACATACATGCGTTCTTTTCTTTGATACAACTTCTTGACTTTATTAAGTTATATTCCTTATATAATACAGCACACTTAGGCAGAGCACATTTTAGATTTGTTTGAATGAACATTTTTCCAGTAGGCTGTACTGTAGGCATTAGGTAATGGAAGAAAATGCATGAACCAATAATTGCAAAACTGCCCAATTCAGAACATTTCTATCATAAAAGTCTACTTCTACACCCAAACTATATACAGAATGACAGTAGTGTAAGCCATAGGCATCTTGTACAGCTTTTCTCACACTTATTTTCAATTTCAGGTCAAAAACCAGGGATACATTTTAAACATTGCTTGTATAATTTTGGAAAGTTGCTAGAATAAAATGTGTTACCATCATGCATGTTACTGGCAGTGGCAAATCTTGAACCCAGAACACTATAGACTACAGTCAGTGCAACATAGCACTATGCTAAATCAGCAGTTTAAACAATAGGAAGATGATACTTAATGCTATCATTTAGTGAATTAAATTCTCACTTTTCACCATAGCTCTCAACCTCTTAACACAAAAAAAACTGGAAAAACAAAGCCAATAAAGGGGGAATAGTAAGTACAACTGACGTCTCACTCACCATAAAACCTGGACAAACAACAAAGCCAATAATGGGGGAATACAAATTCTGTTGTCACCATAGCTCTCAACTCTTAGCACAAAAAAATCTGGGCAAAACTGAGAAATTGTGGTGACTAGGGACTTTAGGCTCTTTTTACCCTGTACCAAAGGTACAGGGTTTGAGCCTAAATATCTCCACCCACCAGGTATTCTACATTGGGGGCCATAGCTCTCAACCTTGAATCTCCAAAATGAGGAACACTCTCACAATGTGGAATAAATGGGAAAAATGTGGAACACTTACTAATGGCTTACTAACAACTTCAACTAAGAAACTCTCAGGATGGCTAAAATGTGATATTTTAACTTATAGAATAGGTCTTTTAATGAAATAATATGATTCAGTTTCATTTACCATTGATATCAGCTAAAATATTGCTAACACTGAACATGTGATAGACCCTTTCAATGTGTAACTTTGAAGAACATGAACTTTTTAGGACCCCAAATGAGGAACGTTGCTCGAAATGAGATCCACTTGAGAGGTATGACCACCATCTAGACAGTAAAATTTGTATGTGCCATACCATGCTGCCCAAAATTATGCACAGTTCTCCTGTCAACAAGAGCAGACTTCATTGGCACAACAATCAGTAAGTCGCATGTGACGTTATTTAAACAAAATATTGGCAAATACAGTTTAATTCTAAATATGCATTCTGTATCTGTGATGTTTTCAATAACATGGTTAGTTTTATAATGTTTTGTAGCACTCTTCACCTTATCAGATGCTTAGTTCCAGTTGCACATACCTACTTTTGTGCCATTTTTCGGCAATGCATATAGTTTATAGATCTAGGTCCCAGTAACAACTTCCACTACTCAGCAAGAATACTTAGTATCCTTTGTATCTGTTCTAATTAATGAGCCAAGTAATGTGAGGAGCACTTGTCCCAAGAGATAAAATAATGCAAGGTATTTGTCAAAAAACTTCTGAGAGAAATGTCCCCAGGCTGTTTGGTTTCATATGTCTTGTTTTTTTAATTGCTGACAGCATTAACTAAGACCTACATACCTGATGACAATGGGAGAACCTCCACCTGAAATATGCAATGTTAGTTTTTTCTTTCCTTAATGCTACTGCTGGGTGATGCAGTTATTTCCACATCCTATAATTATACTCAAAATCTTCATTGTATTGTACATAATTACTTCATAAACATTTAACTTTCAGGAATTCAAAAGAATCTGCTGGTTAAATGAGTAAATTAAGCTCTTGGATACATGTCTAGTTTTATATTGTGTAACTTTGCAGACTTTTCAGATTGGTATTTTTGTAATTTTTTTTTTATTTACAGTGTAAAGCACATTTTTTTCTTCTTCCACAGATGCAGCATAGCCATTTTACAGACAGCTGCTGTACATAGCTCACGCTGTTCTATACCTTATTTAAAAGAGAATGTACAGAGTCTGTGCCATTGAGAAAATATCCTTAATCTCTGCTGAACGTGCAGTTATTTACGTATTTACATCAAGCATTTTCACACACACAAACACACACACACACACACACACACACACACACACACACACACACACACACACACACACACACACACACACACACACACACACATATACACACACACCCTTTGTTCCTTTTCTTACCTGATAATTCCCAGCAAAGTTCAAACAGCAGCCAAAAGCAAACAGAGCCCCTCTAGCAGCAAAGCAAACATCCCATTCTCTCGGAACCCCTCTAGCAGCAAAGCAAACGTCCCATTCTCTTGACAGCATAAGATGTCCCAGCAGCAGAGTCCCTCAGCAGTCTGTCTAGCAATTCTTGCAGCAAAAGTCCCATTCTCTCTTTAGCAGCAAAGCAAACATAATAAAATATGAAGTCCCAGCAATGAAGTCCCTGTCCCTGTAGCAGCAAAGTTATTTATTGAAATTCAGCTTGAATTCCAGATGCAGTAGTTTGGCAAAGTTATCATTTGTTTATGCTTTGAGATTGTCCAGTGTGTGATACTGAGTTATAAAGGTGATATTCATATTTATTACTCTTGGCTGTAGTGAGAACTTGGGTGGGCTGTGCCTAAATGCCACTGAGGTGTCATTCAAATACACCAGTTACACTAAAGTGCACTGATTTTACATAGCCCAAGAAAATCTTAAGCAACTGAAGAAAACGAGCTGCAGCAGTGGATCTCCGTCCGTCTAGCAATTCTTCTCTCCCGCCTGCTTGTAGCCAGTCGGAAATGATGATGTGACCTCCTTGAGCTCAATTCCAACTGGCTGGTAGTGCAGACAGAGCTGACATCATCGTGCATGTGATGACGTCAGCTCCAACAGCGCGAAAATTTAAAAAATAAAAAAAAAACAGCAAAAAAATCGGAAATGAAGGGGTGCCACTCGGGAATCATGGCACCCCTTCATTTGGACCCCAAAACTCGGTAAAAACCAAGTAATTTGGGATGGTTGGGAGGTCTGATTTGGAGTGACTTGGTACAGTATCACTATATACATGCAATGTACTCTTAAATTATCTCTACACAAAACACCCACAGTTGAAACGTTTAAAAATATTTAATAATAAATAATAAAAACACAAGACAATACTTCTTACTACACAGTGCTAGTCAAGAGTTCAGAGATCACAGAGAAATACTTAAAATAATACAGTAGAAAAGTTCTGCCATCACAGAAATACAAACTAGTCTAATCTTCCTATTTCCTAGCTATATCTAAGAGAAAACACAGTTCTAAAATCCTATATAGACACAGGCATCGTGGTTGTGTTGGATGTTCTCAAGACAAATGATCTAATGCTCTCATTCTTTCTGTCCTTAAACTGATAACACAGTACCACTGATTCATTTCAGATGACATCATTTCTTTCTGGTTCCCAGGCTAACAGACTCTCAGAGGTTAATAGCCACTTTGATCTTGCAGCTGGTCAGGAACCAGAGCAATAAAAGAAACTATACATGCAAATTCTAGTCATTAACTCTGGCCTCAAAACAATAGGCAGACTGCCTTTATCTAGACATCTTGGCTCCGAGTTTTGACATCAAAGAATTGACTTATTAGCTTTGTTACAGCAGAGTGCACAGTTGTTACATTTTTGAAGTTCCACATTTAACACCATTTTTCCCATTTAAGAGAACAAGCTTGTGGCTTATATTATATTTAGAAATGACATAATTATCTACAAAATTCTATCTGCCTAGGCTGGCAGCCTTCACCTATCTTTATAGTACGCACACACAAGTCCTCCATGTTGGGCATCGAACTTCCTACCTAACTAGTTAAACAATCTTGAAAACACTGCATTTGTTGCAAATTCTACAGGAGACTGACATTATCACTGTCAAATAGGACATTTGAATATTTGTAAAAATACATTGTTTGGAAGAGATGATACTGTGCATGAGAGGTTGCATAATAAATGCGTATATGTGCATAGGACAAAGTAACATCATTATGATCATCACATGTAATGACATACTTCTCTAATGAAATGTAGATACTGTCCTTACTGTACATTGTGTTATTGTAAGGGACATTGACATGTTCCAGATAATGGGATGATATACACATTGAGTGTTACACACCAGTGTATTATCAATCAAACATTCCTGTGACTTCATGTTGGGAGGATTGCACCCTTGTATTGTCTCATACTTGCACTATGTGTATTGGGAAGACAAACTTGCAAGTCGTATGTAGGACAGTGCCCTGCAGAATGACAGTGATGGATTCTGTGAGAACAGTTTAACCAAGCTGGTAACACAGTACAAGTGTAAACACTGTAGAGCAGGCATACATTAAATAACTGAATTAAGTAAATCAACATCATTCTGAAATCAAGATCACCTGTTGACAAAAGTAATGCAAACATGCAAACGTTGTACAACATAAAACTATAATTATTTAATTTTATCTTTTTATTGTCCTCTTTGAACACAGTGCTGCCAAGCTGAATTGCCTTGCTGATGACTGTGTTATCAGATGCACAATCATATCTTGAAGTGTTGATGTTGGAATTGGAATTAGCAGTACTCTATTTTGCTTTGTGCTGACTTCCTTGCAAAGATCTGTACAAGACAGGCTTCACATTAGGTAACAGGCACATTAATATAGCAGCAGGATAATGACGTGTTAAGTAAAGCTGTAGCCAACAGGAGTCAGACAACACATCCTGAAATATTTTTTCATCTATACGTATTCAAATATTTACAGCATGAAAAGGAAAATATTTATACCTTAGTATTATCTAAGCATACCATGAAGAAAGTCAAAATTGTGATATTTACTATTCGACAGCAGATTTCAGCAAACATGAATGTATGTATTCATTACCCTACTGATCACGGTAATCTGCACATCCAACTCTTCATCTTGTTCAAAATTACATTTAAATTGACTAAACATAGCTTAGTGTAGTGGCACAAAGTGTGACACAATAATGATGATGAAAGCAATAAAATCACAAGATATCGCCATAACCTGTGCACTTCCATTTAGCCTTAGTCGCATTTGTTGCCCAGAGCCAGACACTGTGCAAAAGGCAGAAGATTAATGATACAGGAGGGAGAAGGTACATTGACAGGGTGACATGGAGGCAGGGACACAGGACACACATATGACAGAAGAAAGGATAATGATGGCTTACAGCAATATGTAGCCAACAGGTACAGATAGCTTAGTGTAGAAAAACAGGCAGTAACAATTTGCTAATGGCAGGAGAATTGTTCAAAAATCTTCCTACACATGTGAGCATTAGCTCATCACACCACAAAGGAATTATTACTTGACAGCATCATTAAAATAACACAATTGAAGCACAGTGACAGCCTACTGAAACAGAAGGGGTGAACAGAGAGAGAGGGATAAAGACAGATGCAGACGGGAATAGCAACAATATCTTTTGTGGGGTATGTAGGAACATCGTACGGCGTCTTACTTATTAACTCATCATTAATCTGTCACGCTCTGTAGAATAAAATGCTTGCTATAGGTTCAAATAATGAGTAGGAGAGTGAAATAAACATAAATACCTAACCAGAAAATGGTTGACTTAATAATTTGTCTCCCTGATGGGATTGCAGTGTTTTTGAAAATGATGTTACAATTTTATGTTAAGGAAATGTTTTATATGGAGGGTGATGTATATAGGGATGTTTGCAGTTAAATAGATGATAGGAATATGAAAGCTCATGAAGTAATAAACTGACATACAGCTGTAACTGAACCCATGACACAATGCAAAAACATCAGGCTACAAACAGGGTAATTATCTCAACACACCATATGGGAATTCCTACTTTAATACATTCAGCAGCCTAAAAACTGTTCAGTTAAATGTATCACAGTTCTTTCTTTAATCTGTATTCCCATAGTGTAGTGGATTTATGCATATTTGAGCAAAAGTAACGGACCACTGCAACTTAAATTGAAATCTTCAGCTTTTGCAATATGAAGTTAAACAGCATTCACTGTCACTCAGCATTGTTGCGCTATGCCAAACTCTACATGAATACTGAGGTCTTAAAGTGAAGACTTTTCCATGGGCCATTTCTAGCCATGTATGTTGTGTGTGAATATATTTTTTGACCAGAGTAAATGTGTGAAAAAGGGGTTGAAAGGATAGTGGTGAAAATAGGGTTGGGAAGCAGAGGGTAGCACACAGTAGAAAGAATATAGGAAATTGCATTAGGGTTGTGGGAGAGCACCATAGCTATCCACTTCTTCACAATGTAAATGTACAATTGTACATAAAGTTTCATGACTTTGCAGAGTCACCACACCATTGATGAGTAACAAAAACAAAATAACACTGTATAGCCATTTGGACCAAATCAATTGTGTCAAAATGGCACACAGGTAAATTAGAGAGCTATGTATGTGGCATAAATTTTTATGTGGGTCAGGTGCCCATGTTTTGCCTTTTTTTGTTGTTTTTGGGAGAGAGAGAGAGAGAGAGAGAGAGAGAGAGAGAGGAATGTTGAGAAAGGTGCTTAGGAATAGCAGGGTCAGATAGTTATGGTAGGTTAGGAAGCATGTGCAGATACACAGGACATACAAAACAGAAAGGGATGGTGATGGAGACAAAAGGTTTGGGGTAACCATGATTGGGGATATATAGGGGACATCAGAGGTATACTCATGCCCAACTTGAGAACATTGAGAATTTAGTACTCTTCCTAAGAACTGTTGTCATTGTCTCTTGCAGCAGCTCCCTAGGTCAGTGTCAGACATGACATCATCATTACAATGTAATGCAGAACCCTGCTGATACATGCACTGCGATCCCTCACTATTACATCTTCCACCAGCCCTGTCAACTCCTGGTGGGTGACAGTATTGTCACCTCCACCACTATTGCTCCTGGAAGGTACCACTACACCAGCAGCCAGGGCAGATCTACCTGACACAGTTGGAGTAGGTAGGGAAGGGGTTGTGGAGGCAACACTGACAGGTTGTGACCCAGAAATATTGGGTGTCTCTGCTGCCATCTGTGGAGGTATGGCAAGCCAAGCTGCAATGGTCGTTGTACCACTCTGTGCTGATGACCATTAATTTTTCAGCACCAAGTTATGCAAACAGCAGCTTGTTAATAAATTATACCCCAACACAAAAAAGATAGAAGGAGTGAGGGGGGGAGGACAAACAAAAGAGATGATTAGATACATGGCTTGTCCCAGTACTGCATTTTGTAAATAAATGTGGTTTGGCAATACATAATTATGATAATTTACTGTTGTACACCTTTGCCACAGCCATATATGATGGAAAGGTATTTATGTGTCATAAAATAAACAAATTTCACTGTTATAATATAAGAAACAACAGCCTTTATTTTCATATGAAGGACAGTAAATATGCATTCTAATTTAATAATTACAATCACCATAAATTAATTCTTCCTGATATATTGCTATTAATATTTTATAAATACCTATCTAGTGATAAAATGTAATTGCTGCTTCTGGGTACTGAACTCCCGCACAGTTAAGCTAGTGGTCTCATTGCCTGATGCAAGCAGCAAGAGTTATTGGGAAAGGCATGCATGCTTCAGATGCAGGTTGAGGTATGCTTGCTCAAGATGCTAGTGGCTTGAGGGAATGAAAATAAAATTATGGCTTGAATTTGTACCTGAGTCATGCTTACCCCCATGCCTCTCTGAGAAGAGTTAATCGCTCCTGCTGCACCTCATGGTTTTCAGCTATCTCCTCTACAGCTGTATAGTACAGAAAGAAAATAAATATATACAAAAGCATTATGAGTACCTGCATTGGTTGGGTAGATCATTAATGGCATATCATAGACAGATTATGGACTGGTATAATTACACAACTGGGGGGTGTTCCCAGCCCTAAATTCAGCCTCCCATTGGCTTAGCAGGTCCTGCTTGTGCTTCTTAAGGTCACTATAATGGTGACAACATTGTTCCCCATTGGGTGGAATGCCTTTTGCATTGGAGCCAATGCTTCACGAGGAGTGCAACAAATATCCTGGACTCCTCAACACCCTGTCTTCGTGCTCTAAATTTAACATCATTCTCCCTCGCCAGCCATGTCTGCGGAAGTCAAGCTAACAAAATATGCCTGAAATGGCACCCAGTGGTATTGCGCAAAGCCACACAGCCTTGCCAACTACATTTGCAGTACTGAAAGCAGATGGACTCCTTGGCAGATGCATTGGCACTACTCGTGTCACATAACAGTAGAGTTGTAAAACATGGCATTCAGCTTTGCCATGTGTAATACTCAGTCTGTTAATACAGGTTCCATTATTCAACAATGGAATGCCTAATGGCATCACTTGTAAGAACTGCAGTTTGGAAGGAGAAACATGAATTCTGACACATTGTCATGTTAGATCTTACACAATATTAAAATATTATTGTAGCAGCTGGGAATTGAACCCATGGGATAAAGGATGCAAAACTTGAAACTTATTTAATTAACATTGATATAGGAGAACTACCTTTCCAGCATGAACATTAGAGATATAGTAATTTCAGAATGAATGGAGGTACACTTCAGAGAGGCCTGTATGTGTGTGGTCTTAATTATTTTTGGGAATGCATTCCTATAAAAAAGTCTGTGTTTGTCTTTGTAAATATATTTCAGAAGGACACAGTTGAATATGATGATTAATTCAGGTTGGTTTAAGTTACATATATGCTTAACAGGATAATTGGGATATGTGATTAGTCATGAATATTATAACAAAAATATTTGTGCCCATCATACAGATGCAAATGAATTTTATATTAAATGTCATCATTCTCATGTCTAGGAAACTGGACACACATTAGCTGGAGGTTATATGTGAAAATAATGATATATGCTAAATAGAAAAGCTTAATTATGCAAGGATTACTGATACATTCCTGTGAGAAACAGGTTTAATATTATCATTTTCTTTAGTGTAACAGTTCTAATCAAAATATGGTGATAAATGGGCTTCTTATACCATTTGTGAAAAGTATCATGTAGCTGTAGTTGAACACTTAGCTGTATTCTTTATTTAAAAACACAGGGCTTAAACCATTTGCTGCAGAGATAGTTCTATGACAGGTGGAATTTGTCCTCTCAGCACTGCCCTGGGGTTCTGTGGAATACATACCATTGCCAGGCATGTTTGTGCTACCTAAGGCAGCATAAACTAAAATTCTGACTTTTTTCTTTAGGTAGTGAACTGTGTTTGGGTGATACTAAGCGGACAACAAATGCACATTAAAACGAAAAAAAAAACAAAAAACGAAAAGTACATATCGTAAATAATTATAATATGATCTCTAAACAGGATTCAAACAATGCTTGAGGAACCTTATTTCTCTCAATTCACTTCAGCTACACCTTGTGCCATGGAATTTGACATCTTTCAGCTGGATTTTCTGAAGTACTATCCATGTTACTGAGGGCTGCTCACCTATGCCACTTTTTTCTTTAGGTAGCAAACTGTGTTTGTGCACTGCCAAGGTGAGAGCAAATGCACATCAAAATGAAAAAAAAAGGAAAGAAAAGTACATATTGTGAATAATTGCAATGTGATCTCTAAACAAAAATTGAGCAATGCTTCATGAGCCTTATTTCTCTCATTTCACTTCAGTTATACCTTGTACCCAGAATATGAAATCTGTCAGGTGCATTTTATGAAGTGAGTACTATCTTTATTCTGGAGGGATGCACAACGATTCCAGGGATATTTGCTCTACCTAAGGCAGCCTAAACTAAAGTTTTCACTTTTTTCCTTAGGCAGTAAGTCATGTTAGCATGCTGCTAAGCAGAGAGCAAATAGAGAAAACATTAAAACATAGATATATAATAGAGAGAAAAAAAGCAGAAAGTAATTGAAGTGCAATGGATGGGTATATGTAGCGATGACTAGAGCAAGAAGTGCATTCAAGTGAAACATTCATCCTTCTCACATCTCCTTGCAACATCAGACATGCACTTTGTGGAACACATTATCAGCCTTGTGGTTAATGAAAAATAATGTAAAAGTGAACAGACAAATGATCACATGTTGTTAGCAATGGTGACAATGGTTGATTTTTAAACAGTAGCACAATGTTATCACAAAATGTTTTGAAACATGTATTCAGACAACCCTCTGTAAACTTATCATTTAAGTGGATCCTAACCATGCACCAGATGTCATTTATCTTTCAGCTCACTGCACTTACACCTTGTGCAACAGAGAAAGTTAGCTGGCATCTGTATTTTCTTCACTGAGTACTATCCAGAGCGCTGACAGATGCACAATGATGCCAGGTTGGTTTGTGTTACCTATGACAGCCTAAACTAAATTCTTCATTTTCCCCCCTAAGGCGTGAAAGTGAATTTCACACTGCCAAGTGGTGGGTTTATATTAGAAAACCAAAAGTTTAAAATCGCGAACGCTCTAAAGAGTGAAAATGCTGGACCTCGAAATCATTATTGTATTTCTTAATGATAGGAACATTAATAATAAAGCATTTGTACTATAAATATTTCTATGTTCCCACAAGATTGATGTTGTTATTGTTTGTGAAACATGGTTAAAAAACAATGACTGGAAACCAGTTCTGTCAGGGTATAAATGTTTTTACTGTAATAGACATTCTAACAAAAAAATCAGGTGGATGTGTTATGATAGGGATTAAAGATAGTTATGAGACCTGTGATTATTGCATGTTTAGTGATAACACCAATACTACAGACTGTGTAACTGTGACAATAAAGACAGCCCTGGAACATATAACAATTATTGGAATGTATAGGCCACCAAGGTCAAGTGCTGATGACCTAGAGGAATTTATAACTTTCTTGCATGAAACACAAAAGGGAAGAATATTAGTGGCTGGAGACTTAAATATACCAGAAACAGACTGGACTAATATTGATCCAACAACATTCATAAGGAAATTATTTTTGCTCAGGAACAACAATTGCTTCAAATAAAAAAAATGCTTCAAATTCTAACCCCCCCCCAAAAAAAAACAAAAAAAACAAACAAAAAAAAAAAAACAAAACAAAAAGCAAAACAAAAAACAAACAAACAAACAAAAAAACAAAACAAAAAAAACACTACCAGGGAACGGAACATACTAGACATTGTTTATGTTCTTAAAGAAATTACTGTTACTTCATGTCAAGTTTTACTACAGTTAATGTGCAGTGGTCATGAGGTTATAAATATTAATTTATTGCTAGATAATTCTGCTAAACTAAAATCTAAATCTAAACCAATGCACAGAAGACTAATAACAGATTATATGAAAGCATAATGTTGTGCAACAGAGAAAGTTACTGTACCTGTCATCTGTATTTCCTTCCCTGAGTATTATCCAGAGTGCTGACAGATGTGCACTGATGCCAGGTTGGTTTGTGTTACCTATGGCAGCTAAACTAATAAAGTGATGTATTCACTAGAAAAATTACAGAAGGAATGTGGAAAGTTTTGAAAGAGGAATTGCTTGAGTGCAAAAAATGTTTAACATCAGGATTTAGGCACACAATGTTAGGAGGATATATTTCTCTAAGAACAAGGTACTCGATTAAGATGAGACAAAAACATAAATGGAAAATAGGTAAAACTATAACTTTGTAAACTGAAATAAACATGCTGGATAAACATATTAAGCATAGTGAGAGACAAAATCAAGAACAATTTGAAGAAAATTTATATAAAAATATTGAGCATAATAGGAAAACATTTTATAGATACATAAGATTTGGAAAGAATAATGGCATACAAATCGATAAGCTATATGTAGATTCAAAAATGTCTTCTCAGACACAGCAGATTATAGATATATTTACAAAATATCATGCAAAACAGTTTGGTTCCACAAATACAGGCAGTCCCTGAGTTACAGACATCCGACTTGCAGACGGCCCATAGATAAGAACTGGCTGCCAATAATGTGAAAATAAATAAAAATCTTTAAAGTTGCCTGAATCTTACCTTAAAATGAAGAATTCTGTTGTACTTTCCTTTTCCCCATTTTCCCCGTTCATGAAGCTGCTCACACACCTTGTTAGAGCAGTTACTTTTGCCTCCACTGAGGACAAGAGATCTGATTAGTTAAGAGATCACTCTGTTGGCGATCTGATTGGTCAAGACTGATGACTTGTACAGTACACAGTATTGAAGCAGTTACTGTACTGTACAGTAGAATGGGCAAATGACATTGTGGCTCACTAGGGTCTAGGTGACAGAAGGAGGTCTGGCAGAGGTCTGAAAGTTCAAGAAAGAGTGGGAAACGATCTTGGGTGATGCCTGTAGTACAGAAATGTGAAGTGAAGCTTAAAAAGAGGTAAGTTTAACTTTTTTTTGTATGGAACTTTCTACTGTACTGTATGTGTTTCAACTTACATACAAATTTGACTTAAGAACAGACTAAAAAACTGATCTTGTCCTTAACCCAGGGACTGCCTGTGGGGTGATAAGTTGTCCTAGTGATATCCAGGTTAACTCATATACTGAAATCAAATTAGATTATATTGAAAAGAACTATGCAAATTAGATCCAAACAAAGCATACCAAAGAGACGGAATTAGTAATAATGACTTTAAAACACTTCAACAAGAACTTACAGTACCATTAAAACAAGGTAAAAGGAATTGAAAGACCACCAAAAAAGAAGATATAGATACATTTTGGAGAAGTATTTATGAAGAACTTACAGTACCATTAAAACAAGGTAAAAGGAATTGAAAGACCACCAAAAAAAGAAGAAATAGATACATTTTATAGAAGCATTTATGAAGACCCTGTGGAACATAACAAAGATGCTAAATGGATAGAAGAAGTGAAAGAAAGAATAAGAAGTTTAAAGGTACAGGATATGAAATGGGATGAAGTAACAGCCAGAGAGATTGAAACAAAGTTAAGAAAAGCCCCCAATTGGAAAATCCCAGGCCCAGATGCAGTACCTAACTTCTGGTTAAAAGTATTATCATCTTTGTACGAAGATTTAGCTATGAGTAAGAACTATTTATATGTGCACACTGAACAGATACCAATCTGGCTAACAACAGGAAAAAGAATGCTACTACTTAAGAGTGAACCTGCAAGTTGCCCTAAAAACTATAGACCAATAAATTGCCTTCCGATGACGTATAAACTATACACTGGAATTTATGCCGACAGAGTTTATAGTCATTTGGAAGAAAACTCAATTATGGCAGTAGAACAAAAGGGCAATAAAAGAAAGTTACATGGAATAAAGGATCATTTGTTGTTAAATAAAGTCATAGTGGAGAATTATAAAAAAGGGGAAGAATCTAAGTATGGCATGGATTGACTATAAAAAAGCATTTGATAGTATCCCACATTCATGTAAAAGAGTACTTAAAAGTGTATAAGATACACCCTATTCTGATCGACTACATTACAGTGACCATGAAACAGTGGCAGACCACTTTGCAATTAAGTCATGATAAAGGACAAATTATTATTCCAGGGATCAGATTTCAAAGGGGGGTATTCCAGGGTGACTCTTTGTCACTGCTGTTACTCTGTCATGTCCTTAACCCATTAAGCTGTCTACTTAACAGCTTAGGCCATGGCAATAATTTGGCTCATAGAAAACAAAAAAGTGTAAAGGCTTCTCATCTTCTCTTTGTCGATGATTTAAAACTGCATAGCTCATCAGATGAGGAACTGAAAGCACAACTCTTTTTCAGATAATGTAAGAATATCATTTGGTCTTGATAAATGTGCAAAAGCAACCTTTAAAGCAGGAAAACTGCAACACCAAGAAAACATCAGTTTGGGACAAGAATGTGATATAAAAGAACTTGAGCAAGAGGGAGTGCATAAATATTTGGGAATTGATGAAGGATCAACAATAAAACATGAACAAATGTGAACAAAACCTAGTAAGGAATATTTGTGAAGACTTAAATTAAAACTGAAAACAAAGTTGACATCTAGAAATAAAATCCAGTTTGCTCTTCATGTCCTAATTTACAGTGATTGACTGACCCCAAAATATGTTGGACAGATTAGATAGGAAAACAAGAAGGATACTTCATGCTCACCAAATTATTTATAAAAATGAGTGCATACCAAGATTATATAATCCCCATTCCAAAGGAGGGATGGACCTCCTTGAATTTGATTGCATGTATAGATCTGCAGTTGTGGGACTGCACATATATCTGCTGACCTCACAAGACCCAAATGTAGTGAAAGTTTTGAAACATGAGGAGACTAATTCTAAGATGATGTCTCTGCTTAATCTAGCAGAAGCAAATCAGTGTCAAGCAGGAATGGAAATCAGACCAGAAGTAGATAAAAATCAGGCAGCAACTGAATGTGCCAAAAAACAAAAGAAAGTATATATGGTGAAGGACCAGATGAGAAGGCAAGAAATGTGGAAAATGTATAAATATAGTTGCAAGTATAGAAAACTTCTGGAAGAACCTCATGTTGATCAGGAATGAACGCAGGAATGGTTAAGGAGAGGCAAATTCAAATCAAATGATGAAAGGTTAATATTGGCAGCCCAAGATAGCAGGCTATGTACACGTTGGTTTACAAAGTCCATTGAACATGTGGGAGAAACAGACAAATGTAGGTTTTGTAAAACTGAATTGGAAACATTTAAACACCTCGTTCCTGGTTGTGACATAATAATGGCAGGACTGTATACTGAAAAAGGCATACTAATGTGGCAAGACTATTGCCCTGGGGATTGTGCAAACATTATGGTATTGAAGTGGCTGAAAAACACTGGAAACATGAGCCACAAAGCATCATAGAAAATGATAAAGTCTACATCACATGGGATCACCCATTACCAACAGTTCAAAAGATAGATGCTAGAAAACCGGATATAGTTGTCTATGAAAAGAAGACAAAAGTAGCATTGATCATTGAAATCACCACACCCAGTGACTACAGTATCTTGCATACAGAGAGACACAAAGTTATAAAATATTAGGAGTTGCAGTCAGAAACGGGAGCAATGTGGTAGAAAGATACCCAGGCAGTTCCAGTAGAAGTAGGAACAATGGGTCTTATAAAAAAGAATTTACAATCATATTTAGACATGTTACCAATACATGTAACCCGGTACAAATTGCAGGAGTCATTACTGGGCACATTGCAGTTGCTGCGAAGAGCACTTCTGCCTGACATCAAATATTGAAACAATACTAATTTCATGAATTTTAACTGTACTTTGACTTAGGAATGGGGTCCATTCCCATCATGGTATTATAAACCCAAAAGACTCAGAGAAATTAAAGGGGGAGATGCCATTATATCTGTTATTTACTAGGTAGGATAAATATGGGGGAGATTCCTCAAGGTTGGAGACATGCACTTATTAAACCTGTCTATAAGGGAAAGGGGAGTAGGATAAACCAATAGTCATGCAGATCCTTAAATCTACTTTTATGTTGTGAAAAAATAATGGACAAAAGTGATATTGGAGAAGTTATTATCAGAATTGGAAAGGTTGGGACTTGAAACCATATATCAGCACTAATATGTTGAAAATAGATCTATTAGCACTTGTAATATGATGCTCTATAACAATATAATAACAGCTGTGAATTAAAACCTATGCTGTAATGTAATTTATATAGATTTAACTTCAGCATTTGATAGGGTTATACACAAAACACTGATCAATAAATTAGAACAACTACATATCAGTGTTCTCTTGATAAGATGAATTGCTGCGTGGCTTATAAACAGGTAATGGTAAATTTCATACAGCAATTGGACAGATGAAATCCTTGGTTACAATCAGGATGTTCCACAGGGCTCTGTCCTAGCCCCATACATGTTTAAATTGTATCTTTCAGATCTATCTTTTTCATCTGAGGTGTTCTACAGTCTGTTTGCAGATGACTTGAAATTGGGTAAACTGATTACATGTGTTACAGACAGGGCATGTCTGCAAAAGAACTTGACAAAATTGACCATTTGGACACAGGAAAATAATATGCTGATAAATGCATCAAAAACTATGCATATGAGATTTGGGAGACATAAATTGAAAGGTGAATATTTAATACAGCACACAGTGATTGAAACTGTAGATTCATTTAAGGACCTGGGTATATGAGTAGATCCAGCAATGAGTTTATCTAATCGTATCAACCAATTAGTTAATGATAGTTGTAGAAATATAGGTTGTATAAAAAGATTTATAAAGTTTAGGAAATCAGAAATGATGAAGTCATTGTTTATTAGTCACATTAGGCCCAAACTTGAATATGGACTAAAAATATGGAAACCTTATAAAAAAAGAAAGAGTAAACTAGAAAGAGTACAGTACAAACTTACCAGGGGCATCCAGGACATGAACATTTAAGTTATTATGAAAGACTGAGATATTTGAACTTGTACAATATCGCATATAGATATTTAAGAGGAGACCTTATTCAGGTATATAGGGTATTTAGAGACAACTACCTCTGGGAATGTTTGGGATTATCAAAAAGTAGCAGAGAATCATCAGACAACCCATGTAGAAGATTCTATAGGAATGAGAAGTGTACTAATTGGTTCTCTGAGGGGGAAGCTGTTGCATGGAATAGTACCAAATTACATTAAAGCAGCAATAGTTTAGATATTTTAAGAACAGATGCAGTGGTGGTGCTGCGGTAGTGTTGTCGCTTCACAGTAAGACGCTGTCCGGTTCGATTCTCAGCTAGAGTGTCTTCTGCATGGAGACATGCATGAATGGGCGTACCTTCGTTGAAGGTTGTGCATCAGGGCTGATAACGCGGCACGTAAAAATCAACTACCAATCATTAGCAGACCGGAGTTCCGCTGTGGTGACCCCTAACCGGGAAAAGCCGAAAGATACAACAACTGGACACTTATTATGGGGAAAAACTGTTTTGGTATAATGGCAGGCTAGAAGGGCATTAATGCCCATGCTTGAAAGATATGTATGTAAGTATGTGTTACAATATCAGAACTTTAGCTAATGCCATGGGAATGGAGAAGGGCACAGGGAGCAGAAGAAATTATTTCATTGTTCACACGGCACACACAGTTAATATTTACATCATTCAAATGACTTAAATATCTGTCACGTTCAATCAGTACTGACCTTACTTGAGTTTTCCACATCATCACATTCGCACAGCAAAATGAATGTCAAGATTTAGTATGAACTCTCTCAGTAAAATGATCTGGGAACAGGTTTCAATTCCTGCATCACCTGTACTGTTTCTCTAAGCTCAATACATTTACACATTATGCCACAGAGATAGGTGTGACTATTTTAATTTCTTCACTCAGTACTGTTCAGAATGCCAAGAAAAGTGCAACAATGCCAGTCGCCATTGCTCTGTTGATGGCATTCCAAATAACATTTGTCAGTTTTTACCTTGGGGAGTGAAATGCAATTCACTGTTATTAACTGCTTCCAGTTAACAGTGTGCAATGCCAAATAGTACACAAATGATGCAAGGAAAAAAAATAAAAATAAAGGTAAATCAAATACTTTAAATGTACATTTTACATGTTTAAGCAACTTTGTTATCTTGTAATAGGGACCTGTATGGATTTAAATCTTCAAACAAGTGTTTTGAAAACAATCATTTATGAGTATTTCCAAGAGTTGCCACAGATAAAGACATATATTAACAAGCAGAAAAAGAGTTTAGATGTAATGATAATGCAACATTGTGTCAAGGTAAATTGAAAGTGCAACAGAAACAAGTTATGAAAGTTGTCCTTTCTCATTTGACAGTGAATATCTGAATGACTGCGATGTTACAAACAGGGTACCTGCTGTCACACATTACTGAGCTCACAGCCATCCTGTCTGTGTATTCTACATGTAATTCTGTGTCTGTTTTCTGTGTCATCCCATATAGGGATATGGCACTCAAGAAGAAATCTGTACCCTTCAAATACAGTGATGCAGAAAATGAGGTCATTATCCAGGCCTTGTGATGCAGAAAATGAGGTAATTATCCAGACCTTATATTGCCATGGAACTCTTCTGTTGGGGAGAGGTAGAGGTGACCAATCTGCCTGAGACAGGATATGGCAGCAGGTGGTCAAGGATATGATTTCTACCAGAGGGCATGGGAGAACCTACTCCCAGATACTATGTAGGGCAAGTGACATGATGACCTCTGTCCATCATAGGGCCACTACAATTGCTGGGTACAGGCTGCTACGGGGGTGGTCCTGAAACTGAACCAACACTAACTGAAATAGAGGCATTCCTGTCCACTGTCAGAGATCCAGATAATTTGGCAAAGGGTTCCACCAGAATCCTTGACATTGGTGCAGATGTGGATGATAAAACTAGAGTGTCACAAGCAGAGCTTCTAGGTATGCAAAATGCAAGTGTCATTGTTATATCTTTATATGTATATATCTAAGATGTCTGATACATACTTATATTTTATATATATATGAGATAGAGAGAACTAGCAATAACTGTGAGTCAGACTACAATCATACAGAAATAGTGGAGGATGTATTGAGGTTGGATGGGGGGGGAATCCAACTGTTCACTACATTTTTTGTATGAAAACATTTTAAATCTGCACTTGTGAAGGGGATTGTTCTATATTTCTTGTTTCATTTGCATTGTGATACTTAGCAGACTTCTTTCCTTTCCATTCCTCCCATACAGGCACTTTTGGATTACAGGCTGCCAGCTACCTACACATGGTTAGCACACATTTGGTTATTGTTATTACTGTATATAAGGTAGAGTCAGGTCTATATGAGAGTAAGGTTTGTGTTACTTTAGCATTTGTTAAAGTTTAACATACCTTTCATATAAGGAAAAACGTGATCAGTTTTATTCTCCATTTTCTGTTCGTCGTGTTTATTGCTTGTTATCATAGATGAGCCTGAGAGTGGCACTGTGGAACTCCTACAGCCTGATTTTGGAGTATTGGTAGCCTCGGATGATGACAATGATGGTGGCAATGAAGAGGCATGGTATGGGGGTGCAAAGGGTCAGTCTGACACTAAGGTTGCGGCTCTAACATCCCCTGCCCATATTTTGGACATAGTCAGTATGCCTATGCAATAAAAAGTTGTTGATTTCTTGTTTATACTCATTTGTGAATGATTGCTTCTGTAATTGTTGAACTTCACTGTATTTCAATTAGTATTGTCATAACAGCACTGGAAAATGAAGTACTGCAGTCTTGCTTCTTGGTATAGTTGCACAAATGAAGGCATAAGTGACCTGATCCATGTTGTACAGATGATGGTCAATTAAAAAGCTTGATGCACAGTATTGTTTGTGATACCTAAGTGAATATAGCAGAAATGTGACAGAGGTGATCTCTTACTGCCATAACTGTAAACCTTAGAGAAATGCTTTGCTTAGGGGCATATATACTTATTGCCATATGATAGTAATCAGTGCTAAAACATATTTAGTTTTCATTACAGGTCCCACACTTACCTTGTAATTAGTGCAGGTGCAAATTGTATCCTTAGTAGTTGTCCTTGTCTGATGCCATCAGAACATATTCAAGACATGTTTAATTAAAGGTTCTGCTGTTTGAAAGTCATCACTTTTCCTAGTGTATATGGGTTGGATCTTAGACTATGAGTAAGGAAGTGAGTGAATGAGTGTGTGTGCGCATGTGTATGTGTGTGTGTGTGTGTGTGTGTGTGTGTGTGTGTGTGTGTGTGTGTGTGTGTGTGTGTGCATGTGCGTGTGTGCGTGCGTTTGTGCATGCATGTGTGCATGTGTGTGTGTGTGCACGTGCGTGTGCGCACGTGTTTGTGCATGCGTGTGTGTGTGCACGTGCATGCGTGCATGTGTGCGTGCATTTGTGCATGCGCGTGTGTGTGTGTGTGTGTGTGTGTGTGTGTGTGTGTGTGTGTGTGCGCGCGCGCTATCCTTTGCCTCTTAGCCAGAGCCAGGGCATACTGTGCATACGTCTGACTGCCAGCATCATCTACAGCTAGTGGTTCTCCCTAAAACTCCTGATCTGTACCTGATGCTACTGCTTGTCCTGCCTGTGGTCCTTGAAACTGTGGTCCATTCCCTAGCTGTCCTTGTTGAAGATGTTTTCTGAGTGTTATATTATATTAAATGGCACAGATTGTATATAAATCTTCCACAAAAACAAAACAGTCACTAGGATAACCAGGTACCTCAGAGTGCAAAAGATAAAACCAACGATATAAATGAACAGAGGCAGGCTGCAGGTCTCTTCCAAAAAGCTTTATTCTTAGATCACACAAGCGCTTTTGCTCTAGTTATTAAATTGTTGACTGTGCACATTTATGCAAGCATTTTATAAACTATGATATTTATTGAAGTTGTATTTATGTTGTATTTTATATATACATACATATATATATGTATATATATATATATATATATATATATATATATATATATATATATATATATGTTTATGTGTAATATTTATAAATCTATATTATTTATGGCTTCATACGTGACATGAAAATAAGGATAGGAGTTTTTATAAAGTTGATATTTTATTTTAATTTTATTTTTATTTTTATTTTTATTTTTAAGTTTTATATACCTTTAAGCTCTTTATTAGTTAATTAAGAGATGCATAGTATAAATATGGGTGTGTTGCCAGTTCTTGTATACACCTGAAGAAGCCAGTTGGTGAAAGCGCTTGTGTGTGATCTAAGAATAAAGCTTTTTGGAAGAGACCTGCAGCCTGCCTCTTTTCATTTATACAGATTATATATAGTTCAGCAAAGGTGCCTGGGTCCTACTGCATTGCACCTTCTGATGTGTCTAGACAATGGAACCTTGATTTCAGTAATTGAAGCACATGTTCTACATTATTCCTAGTCTGAGCTTAGGCCTCATTGTATCATTGATCAGTGATGTGCGGTTTTCTCATGGGTGTCATGAGCCAGGGCTTCAGTGCATAACCACTAGATGCTGTTGAGGAATGTCAACCCTAGCAAACCTGGTGTACAGCTCACAAATGTGCCATATGCGTGAGTCATGGAAACTGCCTGGGTTACCTGCACAGATGCACAGACATTGTAGATGATCCCTTGGGCATTGCAGACTACCTGACAGTTTATCAAGTGGAAACCTTTTCTGTTGATGTACCTCCTTCCCTGTTCCAAAGGAAGTGTGCTACTGCATAGAATTCCTGCATGTTTCTTGCTCTCTCCTTTGGGTTTTGTGGGAAATAGATATGATCCCTTGCATGTAGTAGCATTGCATTTAAAAACTGATGTAATATTCTTGAGGCTGATGCCAATGACACCCGTAATACATACCATGTGGGTCTCTGAAAAATACCAGTAGCAGATATATAGGATATGTAATGGTAAACATACCTTTGTTTCCATTGGGATGGGTTCTCCATGATTTCCCTGGGGCCTGAGGTGGGGGTAGCAAAGGTTGCATTATTCTTCCAGTGTTTCCCTGCCCCCCCATATCTCTCAGCAATTTCTGTGTCATGCAGTCCATGATAAGTCAAACATAGACTAAGCACCCTTCTTCGTCTTACCCGAGGTCTGACGGCAGCAGGACCCTGATTTAAAGCCTGTTGCACATGTGGAATAACAATGGCAGCAGCAACCCCTAACATGCTTTTTTATGTATTATCATTCTGTATTCCAAAGAGTTTTGGTGTACAGGGAAAAAGCCTACATTGAGTGTACACAATTACTTTATAACTTCCTGAATAGCTTCGCCATGTTTGATTGCTTAATTAGCATGTTCTTCATCTCTTTATGTTTTCATTATCATATTCTTCCATTTGTCTGTGTGTGGCAGCTGTACATGTCATACAGAGCTGCATTATGAATACCAAATAGTGTACTAGCATGTAGTTGTTAATGAATCTAACCACTTGTGTATAATAGTTATTGTCTTATTGTACAACAATTGCTTTATTTTCTTGTAAATGTTTAAAAATGATTTTAATTTTCTCTCTTGTTTTAAATCCACATCATTAAATGTCTCAAGCCTTTCTCCACGGGCCTCCCCGAAAAAGGCGATTTTGTAACCAGTTCGGAGAATCAGAGTAAGCAAATGCAAACTAAATAAAATACATTGTTCAAGGGTGCAAAGAATTTCTGTTTGGAGCTTGTATGGAAATGCGTATTGGCATCTCAAGTAGTCTGAAGTTAATATGCTTTGGCATTCATACTTTTCAAATGTCTGATTGTTTTAGGATAATGATTCATAAGCTGGCACAGTTTAGTTTTCTACAGCAAGGATTACAGCTAGCAACTATTTTGGGTCATTTTCATGCTGATGTTAAGCTGTATAAATGAAGATATATTTTTTGATTTCGTTGCTGTAACTATTTGAAATGTCCAGAGTTTACTTTATGTACACTATGAATCACATGGCAGTATGAATTAGGGCTAAGCAGAACCCAATTGGCTGACATGGTTTTATATTTCTGTGTTGACTTAATTTTCATTTTTATTCTGTGAAAATATATGGATCTTTTTGGCCTTCTGCCATTTGTAGCCTTTTGGCCTCAGTCATGCTTACTGACCATTACCCAGACACCACTGTGCATTATTGCATTTGGGGTGATTATATTCTGCTGTTTATGTACTTAACTCTACTTCAGAAATGAGATGCAGGCTATCTAGATCATATATAGAATGTTAGAGATGATTGCAAATGTTTTCTGCTACCTGTAGAAGCTATTATTTTATAAATATGAACAAAAGATGGGGGTAGATGATGATATGGCTATCAGTAGGTATTGGTAGAAACACAGAATTATCTGATGTGCTAGAAACTGGATTGATATATATCAGTCATGGGTTTGGAGGGATTAAATAAAAGTTTCACTGATGTTTATAAAAGCATTTAGTCTGCTCTCCATATAATTATTTCATTAGGTTAATTTATTTCTGGGCTACGAATGTCTTTATTTGGCAAGACAGCAATTTTGAGACTATCTATCTACCCATCATGGGCAGTCATTGCATGAAGGCTGAGGAAAGTGATATCTATGATAGGAACTGGATGAGATTCTTTACATGGGATAACAGCCTGACTAGAAAAAGAACAATGACATGCTTGAAGTGTTATCCTTTTGGATCATGGCTTTACAAACAGACAAATCTCAATGAAAATGAACATAAAATTGTAATCAAGAGTTTCTAGGAGTTTATAGAGTTCATAGGTAAGTACTAGGCTAGCTGCCCTTGTGTGTCATTTTAAGCCTAGCCAATTTCCTTTTGGTGCTTGACTTAACCTACCCTAGATTGGCCTTACCCATTTCATGGTCAATAATTATATATCACTCATAGTGAGAATAACTGGGATCATACCATAGATAATTTGAGAAGCTCCATGTGTGGGATAAATCATTTAAGAACTGCATATTTTTATTAGTAGTACAGGGAGCAATCCTAGGGTAAATTTTCTATTATCCATCCATAGATCCAAGTTAACTTGAATATGGACAGGGATAAGCTTTGGTTTATGTGGATGGGTAAACTGTTCCAGAGCAGTGGTTTCCGCTGTCCCTCCAAACTATTCAGGCCCCGTCTTAGCAGTCTGTAGAATATGGAGTATAGTGACAGGGCATTCAGGCAGTTCACGTAAGACAATGGTAAGAGATCTCTGAGGGCATTCCAGTTGTTGAATGTGTCTGGACAGATACATGCCCAAGGGGACATTATATTCAATGGCTTGCCTAATGAGAACTGAGTAAAAGGGGTTAATGACATCTCTAGAACTAGTTGCAATCCATTTGCTTAGAAGGTGTGCAATATAGAAGGATTTTGTTATGACAGTGGACACATGTTGGTCAAAAGTTAGATCACTGTGTACATAAGTTCCCAAATCCCAAACATCTGGGTCAACTTTCAGGGTTGTATTTTTTATGTCAGCTAACCTATGAACCTATGTGGTAGTCCCCTGCATAGACAAGTGTATTTTTTTTTGCATTTAGTTTCAGTCCATTAAGTGGCTAAGTCATTTGGGGATTCAGTAATTGCTACTAGCTTGCAGTAATCTACAAACTCAGTCAGCTAGATCCCTTAGGTATTGGCTTTTACTTCAAAGACGTAGATGTCAAACAGGAGAGGTACCAGCACTGAGCCTTGGGGGATTCCACTGGTGAGTCATCTCTTTGTGATGGTAGCTTTCCCGGTTTGATCTCCTGCTTCCCATCTGTGAGCCAGTTGGCAATCCAGTGGGTGACATTGGGTTTTTCTCACAATTTATTTAGCTTTTCTACTATGCCCAAGTGGGGGATTGTGTCAAAAGCCTTGGTCAGGTCAGGTTATGTAGTGTGTAATGTTTTACCTTCATCCATTGCTTGCTGACCTATTCAAAAAAGTCTACCAGGTTAAGGACACATAACCTGCCTTTGACAAATCCAAACTGAGATGGGTCCAGTGTTTGGCAGTCCCCTGTGTACTTAATGATTAGTTCTTTGACAAGTCTTTATGTGGCTTTGTATATTAAGCTAGTCAGACTTATAGCTTAGTAGTTGCCTGGGTCTGTGGAAAGTCATCTCTCTGCAGGGAAATGACTGTAACTCTTCTGTATTCATTGGTGTAACACCTGTATTGATGCTTAGGGTGAACAGTGTTGTTGGGGTGGCAAAATCATGCTTCATGCTATTTAGGATGCCTTTAGAAATATTGTCAGGCCCCAATGATGCTGTATTTTTAGTTTTTAATAGTACTTTCATGACTTGATCTTGTTGGATAGCTGGAGACGAGTTGGTTTCAGGTATATCTTTTGTGCTAGATGGAGTGGAGAGAGGGGTAAAGTCTGAACTGAATTTATTGGCCAGTAGGTTAGTTATATCTTCAGCCTTGGTGTAGGTAACATTGTTTACAATTATCTCAGTGCATTGCTGTGTGGTGTTTCTGAGATTCAGAACATAAATAAAAAAGGCCTTGTGATTGTCTTTGGCTTGGGAAGCTATTTAAGCTTCAAACTTGACTTTGGTGGCTTTTATTAAGCTCCTGAGTTGTTTGTTTATTTCAATGATGAGAGCACTTTAATTCTGGAAATGAATCTTCTTACGTTTGGTCATAATTCTCTTGCTTTTATTGAAAAGCTTGTTGATATTATGGTTCAATCAACAGGGTTGTTTTTTGAGATTTGCCCTGCGCTTGTTCCTACAGGGTACAGCTGCATCTGTTTAGCTGTTTACATGCTGGTATAATGTGGTGGTATACATTTTCATATATTCAGTGGAGTTAACTGGGTTTGGTGGGGTATTGAAGCTTGCCAACGTATTACTTTGGCATAGGTAGTTTGTCTTAGAGAAATTTCTAAAGATCACACACTTGAAGGAAATCAGGCTCAGCTCCTGGAAACACCAAACTCTTTAATAATCCACAAGGAGACAAATGACTTTAATGATTATTGTTGTATGCTTCCATTCAGTTATATGTCACTTGCAACACCAGAGGCGCCAAAACGTATTCAGATAAAGTTAAAAGGTTGAAAGATGTAATTGTACAACCATATATTTACAAGTATATTTATTTATTTATACATCATCAAGCACATTAGTGTTTTAAAGTTATTTTAGCAAGATATGTATGTAATGTGTTTTTAAGTAAGTGGCTCATAAAGTGAATTAAGTCTGTAATATTATATTTTGTATGAGAGTATGAGTATTAAGGGCTTTTTAAGGGTTAATTGGTTAATGAATCAATTATAATCAATTATTGTAGAATTCTGGGTATAAAAGGAGTTGTCCCTGTTGTAATTTTACTTGATTTCTATTTTCTGATGAAGACTACGAATCGAAAACGTATTACGATTGTTAGCGTTAAAGTCATTTGTCTCCTTGTGGATTATTAAAGAGTTTGGTGTTTCCAGGAGCTGAGCCTGATTTCCTTCAAGTGTGTGGTCTATATGTGTAGTTATTTCATTTACACTTGAATTCTATTTCGTTGTCACAAGTTGTTTGTGATGGATTTGGAGGAGGGCGTGCCAGGAACCGCATCCACATTAGGAGTTGGTGCCAAGGAAGACAGAATGGACAGGTTAACAGACCAATTAACGCAGCTTATTGAGCTGCTCTCGCAGAGGTACATTCCACCTATGACGTCACTGACAGATATACCATGCAACCAGGAAGCGTTTATGCGGAGAGAGAATGGCGGCGTTGGAGCGAGTTTAAAAGGTTCTTTGGCCTCCGGTGTGAGGTTAGGGGATGCTACTAAGTCGCATTCAGTCGACGAGGATGTTCCGTTGACTTCTAGGAATCCAAATGCCTCTCGGATTGAGACAGTGCGTTCGCAAAGAGGTGCCAGAATGAATATGAGATCAGGTGGAGCTATTGGTGTTAACCAGTCTCAGGAAGGAGATGAAGGGAATGTTTCTTTCGTTCGTAAGGAAGTGGAGGCCTCAGTGAACTTTAAAAATAAAACACCGAGGTACAACAAGGACTTAAATGAGGTTTTACATATGAAATTCAATTTTAAAGATAAGAGGGCATATCCGGTGAGTGCAAGTGACACTAATATTACTTATGTATCTAATGTTAAAACGTTAGATGAATTACTGTTTAGATTTAAGAATATTGAATTAGAAAATATTTATTTAAAGGAATGTGTGAGTTTGGACATTGTCCCAAAAGGATTAAGAATTTTTAAGTATCCAAATAGAGTAAAAGAAGGAGGTGAATTACATAAAGAATTAAGTATTTTTAATAGGTGTGGTTTAGAAATTTTAAGAGCCCTAATTAGTGAAAATGAAAGGGAAATGGAGCTCTTACAGAGTAAAATTGATAATTTGAATGATGCTATTATTACTGACTTGCTTTTTACTGTAGAAGATAATCAAAAAAAGTATTATGATATGCTTGGAAGGATAGAAAAAGGTATTAGGAACATATATGAAAGAAAATGTAAAAAATTGGATAGGGATATACAAGAGTATAAGGATAATGTAGCTTATCCTAAACCTAGACCATTTAAGCCGAAAAATTTTTCTGAATATGGTCATGAGCGGAACAATGACAGACAGATAGGGAATGATGTTGTTATTGATAATGATGTATTCATTGATGTGGATGATGATATTGAATTTCCTCAATTAAGGAGGTCAGAAAGAATTAAGAATTATCAGCATACTAATACTTTTCAAAAAAACTATCAGATAGGGGGGAGGGGCGAGGGCGCCAAATGGGCTTCCACAACCAAAATTACAACCAGAACCACAGCAAAGAACAGATGCAGTGGTAGAAAGACCTGAAATCATTTTGAATACAATCAAGGTAGATGGTAACGTTTGGAATTATAAAGGATATAATATTTTCAATTATAGCCTTATGGATATTGATGAGACTTGGTTTTCTCTATTTTCCAAGGGCTTTAAATTTGTTCCGAATAAGAAAGCGGACCTCACCAGATTATTGATTGATTTAAAATTGTTTTTAAGAAAGAAAAACTTTGAAATTTTATTTCAAGGGCAACAAAGTGGTAAAACTAATAATGAGTTGAGGCGCAAAAGCATATTTAATCCACCCCTCCACCCCCAGTTGAAAAACTTTGAATTATTGATGGAAAATAAAATTAGGATGGAATTATCTAAGGATAGGGTTGGCTATAATATGACCAAGGAAGAATATCTACTGCTCAAAAAGTTAAGCAATGATACTACTATCAGAGTGTGCAAACCAGATAAAGGTGGGGGAACGGTAATTATGGATCAATTGACATATGAAGCCAAAATGATGGAGGTACTGAATGATGAAACAAAATATGTTAGAGCTTCGCTTAATGAGGTTAATATTGGTAATAGGAAGGTAGCAATGGTTCTATATGATATGTTGTTAGAAGGCTCTATTGATATTCAGACGTATAAGTTCTTAGAAGTGGAAAAACCTATGACTCCTATCATTTTTGGTGTGCCTAAGGTCCATAAGAATACCAGTAACCCTCCCATGAGACCTATAGTTGCCTCTGCTAATTCAGTGACAGCACCTATAGCCAAATGGCTTGATGTAAAATTAAAGGATATGTCATTATCAGGTAATGCAGTAGTAAAAGATTCATGGTCTTTATTAGCAAATCTAACTTCAGAAGTTTTTTTGAAAGAGGTTATGTTTATAACTATTGATATCGTAGATTTGTTCTCTTCCATACCACATGCGGATGGCATGAAATGGTTTGAGGAAGCTTTATTGGATTATGGTAAATTTAACAACAACAATTTTTATTTAATTATGACCTTCATGGACCTGGTGCTTAGTAACAACTTCATCTTTTATGAAGGCGAATTTTTTAAACAGGTGCAAGGTATTGCTATGGGTGCTAGATGTGCCCCAACTTATGACAACATTATTTTAAGTGCATGGGAAGAAAAATATATTATCAATTCCCCTTTTAGGCACTGTTGGAACTTGTACCAACGCTTTTTAGATGATATGTGCTTTTTGTGGATAGATTCTGAGGAAGAATTCAAAACATTTTTTAAGCATATATCTCAGTCAACTGAATTCTTGAAGTTTACGTACCAGATGGATAAAACAGCTCTCACATATTTGGATATATATATTGGGAAAGAAGAAAAGGGTTTCTTTTCAAAGATTTTTAGAAAGGACACATTTTCAAATTCATATTTATCCTATAATAGTGCCCATCCTCATTATCAGAAGAAGAGTGTGGTGAAAGGGCAGTATGTGAGAGCTAGTCGTATGACTTCAAGGGACAGTGACTTTGATGAGGAATGTTTAACTTTGTTCAAAATGTTTAAGGAAAGAAATTATCCTTCAGATTTCATTATTACTATTGCTGAAGAGGTAAAACAAGGTAGGACATCTAAATTCAAACCCATTTTAGGCCTAGGCAAGGAATGGGAGGCTAAAAAGAACAACAAAAAAGGACTGAATTAGATGGTAATTTGATTATTGACTTCAGTGGTCAAGCCGTTAAAATTAGGAAAATGTTGGAAGAAGAATGGTCATGATTTGGGAAATTATCTGACCTCAGGTGTTTGTTTCAACAACCACTGAGATGTACATATAGAAAAGGGAGATGTGTAAAGACAATATTAGAGAACAAAAGACAGATGGGAGTGATAAAATCTGGTAAGAATGGCACGTACAAATGTGGCAGGTGCTCCCAATGTTCATTTATCATGGCAAAAAATACAATATATATTTCTAGCCGTGATTTTCTTATTGAGAGCAAACGTTTTGCTAATTGTGAAACGATGGGTATTGTTTATATCACTTTATGCAGAATTTGTGAGGCCTTCTATGTAGGAAAGTCTGAGAGAAAACTCAAGAATAGGGTTTATGAACACAATTATGAAATTAAGACTAATTGTGTTAATAATGCCCTATATCGGCATAGAGCTAGTTGTCCAAGTGCATTATTTAATTTTTTTGTGCTGAAAGTGGTAGATAAGGATGTCAGAGGTGGCCTGTGGGAGACATCTATTGAATATAAAGAATTGATTTGGCAGATAACCCTTGAAGCCAATAAGCCCCCAGGCCTCAATGATATCATTTCCATTGAACCTGTGTTGAAAATGAGAGCAGCGAAGTTGTAGTACTACAGTAGACCATACTAAATCAATATGGTATATTTAATGCATTATTACCCAATTCAGTGTTTAATTATTACCATTTTATTTAAATATTCATATTATGTACATCTTCATATATGTATATGTATGGTTATATCACATCAAATCATAAGATATGATTATTTTATCTTGTTATTTTGTTTCGCCATAATTGATTCACATTTTTCTCGATTAATTAATTCAATTCTATATTGAATTTTAAATTTTAGATTATATTGGACATATGTATTTTGCATTGTATCAATTTACTAATTCATATAGTTTCTAGGTAGTACTATATGATATGCAAGTCACTAATGAATTTTATATTTCACTTCACACCCATTAGGTATAAATATATGAGGTGGTTTATGTATTATATTTAACGATTATTGTTGTATGCTTCCGTTCAGTTATATGTCACTTGCAACACCAGATGGCGCCAAAAAGTATTCAGATGAAGTTAAAAGGTTGGAAGATGTAATTGTACAACCATATATTTACAAGTATATTTATTTATTTATACATCATCAAGCACATTAGTGTTTTAAAGTTATTTTAGCAAGATATGTATGTAATATGTTTTTAAGTAAGTGGCTCATAAAGTGAATTAAGTCTGTAATATTATATTTTGTATGAGAGTATGAGTATTAAGGGCTTTTTAAGGGTTAATTGGTTAATGAATCAATTATAATCAATTATTGTAGAATTCTGGGTATAAAATGAGTTGTCCCTGTTGTAATTTTACTTGATTTCTATTTTCTGATGAAGACTACGAATCGAAAACGTATTACGATTGTTAGCGTTAAAGTCATTTGTCTCCTTGTGGATTATTAAAGAGTTTGGTGTTTCCAGGAGCTGAGCCTGATTTCCTTCAAGTGTGTGGTCTATATGTGTAGTTATTTCGTTTACACTTGAATTCTATTTCGTTGTTACAAATTTCTAAAGATACCTTGGGTGGAAGGGGTATTTGGTTTTAGTTTTATTTCAAAGGAGATAGCTTTATGATAAGTCCTAACAAGTGAAAAAGATATACAAGGGATGGTACAATACACTGAATTGACTGATATTGCCAACATTCTAGCAGACAGGTTTAGTGTAAACTTCACTGCCCTCTCACCCCCTAAAGGGCCCATAACCATACTAGAAGAATGTAGAGCCCTGGCTATCACTGACACACAGGTTAAAACAGCCCTATCCAAAGCCAAAAACACAGCTTCAATGGGATCGGTTAGTGTCCCAGGCTGTGTCTTACACAAGCTCCAAAATGAACTAAACCCTTACCTAAACACACTGTTCAAACTCAGCCTCTCTACAGCCTACATATCCACAGGGTGGTGCACAGCAACAGTTATCCCACTCTACAAAGGTGGAGCCACAACGGACCCCGATAACTATCACCCTATAAGCCCGACTAGCCTGGTCTACAAGCCTATGGAGTGCATCATCATGGAACTCATTAACAGAGACATTGGGAACCTCCAAACATTGGACCCTACCCAGTTTGGCTTTGTTAAGGGCAGATTATGCCTCCTAAACTTGGTGGACTTCCTTGAGACAGTTACCAAGGCATTAGATGAGGGAAAGGAGGTCCACACAGCCTACCTAGACCTCTCAAAGGCTTTCAACACCGTTCCCCATTCTGGTATTATAGACAGGCTCACCAGCCTGAACATAAACCCCTATGTCACGAGATGGGTTGCCAATTGGCTCACGGCTAGAACCCACATGATGAGAGTTGCAGGCTCTAGGTCTGACTCTAAACTGGTTACAAGTGGCATCCCCCAGGGCTCAGTCCTGGGACCCCTCCTGTTCGGTATATACTTCTCAGAGATACAGACAAGCACAGGAGGACTGTGGCTGACCAAGTTCGCAGACAACTGCAAACTGGGGGCCATAACTGACTCTCTGGCTGATACAGACATCCTGCAGAAGGGTCTCACTGAGACGGATACCTGGTGTCAAAATCATGGCCTCAAACTAAATGCCAAAAAGTGCATAGTCATCCCCTTTGGAAAAAACAAAGTACCCACAAACTACTACATACGTGGTAGTCTCCTAAATGCAGAAAATGTAATAAGGGATCTGGGGACCCAAGTAGATAGTAATCTCTCCTTTATTAATCATATTGCCAAGGTGGTTAGAAAATCCTTCTATGTGGCCCACCTAATCACAAAAGGGTTCACATCTAGAACAAAAGAGGTTATTGTGCCCATCTACTCATCACTCATAAGACCCATCATAGAGTACAACGCCCCATTTGGGATGTACCTTGCAGGACACCTGCAGTGGCTGGAGAGACCACAGAGGTACCTCACCAAGAGGATTACTGGTCTCAAACAGATGCCCTATGCAGCCCGGCTGAAGATACTCCAGCTAACCTTGGTTGCATACCGCTTACTCAGAGGTGATCTCTGCCTGACATACAAGGCCATGTCCCACCCAGAATTGATGGATATGTTCCACATAAAAAAAAAAACAAATCCCTGAGACCCACACACTCTAGGGATCTAAACCTCACCACAACGATAAATAGGATGTGCTGGAAGGATAGATTCCTGTCCCAGAGACTCCCCATGCTTTTGAACAGGATTCCAATCTACATTAGGCAGAGCCCCTTGCTGACACTCTTTGGGACAAGCCTTGATGAGTGGATAGGAAACAGAAAATTTACCCCAGGGATCACTGCTGGACAGAGGCACAGGGAACTAATGGCTCTGCTGGACAGAGGCACAGGGAACTAATCTAAGGGGGCGGTGAAAGCCAACACATTCTGGCTAGGCTTATAGATGCCCTCGGGCAGATAGTCTAGTTAGTACTTACCTATGAACCTATGAACAAGATGCCCTCATATTAGTAAGGACAAAATCAAAGATATTGTTCCATTAGTGGTACTCTGACTAATTGTTCCAGTGCATTTGTATGTCAAAGTCCAGGAATCTCTGTTCTTGTGCACTAGTGGTGGTGTAGGTTTCCAAATATATAGATCAATAGTTTAGATCACTTAGGAGAATGGTATTCGGTTTTATTCTAAGGGATTCCAGGTCCTGTAGATAGGTGCAGTGACTTTCTTGATTCATAGAGGGAGTTCTATAGCTAACTAATATAAGGCACAGGACTTTTCTGATGCTTGTTTGTACAAAGAAAAAGCTCTAGTACATCATGCTGTTTTACCACCGTTGATCTGAGTCTCTCCTGGATGAAAATTGAGACACCTTCACATTTTTATCTCCCGTGCAGTTGCTGGTTTAAACGTGTGGAAAGCATAATAGCCCTGCACAGCCAGAGTGCTCCTGATATTTTAAACTTTGCCTCAGTCACTACACTGACTTCTATGTCCTTTAGGGTGAGGGGGGACTTGTAAAGAGCAGAGTTTCTTGTTTAGGCTCCTGGCATTGATCAGTAACACCTTTATGTTTTCCTTTGCTTCATTATGTTGGTAGGGTTATCAGGTTAGCATTGCCTAAAAAAGGCACTACGGGGGCAGACAATGTCTTTTCTGATAATTAAAACTCTAGAGGGGACAGATATAGGCCATCACTGACAAAGCAGTGTGGTCTGTCGATCTTATCTTCCGAAGCTGACAAATATTGCACACCCTTTGAATGACACCAAAAACTGCCTATGAACCTATGAATTATTTTTTGCTCATTTTGTGGCATCATCCTTGCAGAAGGTAGAATGTTGTTCTGTTCTAGGCTCATACCTGCCTGGGACACATAGCATGAGAGCTCTAGCCTGTCTGCCTTCAAATAGTCCAGGGACATACATTTCATTTCATTGACACCCACATGTACCATGACAAAGTCATACCGGTTGTTCAAAGACTTGTGATCTGACAGATCCTGGCCCCAGACAAGCAATTAACTGTCACTCCTTCCTTGCTCAGCCTGGTAAGAGGTTCATCTGTATGACTTACAATGGATTCACCTATAACAAGAAGGTTTGCTTGGGTCGATACCTGACATATGGGCATAGAATTCATGACTTCAGGACTCATTGTGCTGTGTGAGGTGGAAGGCTTAACTTGCCAAGTATGTGTTGTGTTTTGGAGGTCTTTGAAATTTAGGCACATTAATCTTTAGATAGATTATGTGTATTTTGATGGGCTTGGTCCGGTGTGGTGTGTGGTGTACTGCTGACAATGTTGGTGACTGAGTTTACTGAGAGTGAGAATTTTTGCCTCCATTGGCATTATATATGCACCTTTTGTACATACTCTGTTTTGCTGCTTGATTAGTAAATGATTATTAGAGAGTATGAGAGAATTCTTACACTTTCTCAAGTTACCTGCCTCAGGTTACCTACAGAAGTTGTGAAGAAGTACTGCTCCATGGTTTTGACAGGAATGACTTGGAGGCAGGGGTTACTATAACTGCTTAGACTTTGGCTTGTTTAGATACTGTGTGGGTGGACACTAAGGCATGGGGAAATGTCTAGTTTTTTGGTCAGGGGTGTACTGCACCTGAAGGTGTGGTTATTTGAGCCTCTGACTTAGATTTGTAAGGTTGAATGTATTGTGCAGGTCCCCTATAAGCGGAAAGCTCTTGCACAGACAATCCACTATACAGTGAATCCAATGGTGGCAGTGCACTGAACACAGCTCAGTGCAGCTTTATTTCTTATCCTTTTTGATGAAAAGCTAATTTCTCACAGTTCAGGACTTCTCATGTTTAGAGTCTTGAATTAAAGACCCTGGGTGGGTGCAGCTCTGTGCTAATTGTGGCAGACTAGCTAAAGAGGGATCAAATCAAATAAAGCCAATAGTAGTGCACTATGACTTCAGAACCTGTAGCAAGTCACAGTTCTCTCAGTTCTATGACTGTGAGCTCCAGGACAATGATGCCAGGTAGGTTAGAATTTCAGAAACATAGCTTTTACCATGGGGGCAGGGAAAATTGTAATTAGTGTACAAATAGTAGGGAGCAGCAGGGAGAGTGGTACTTCATGTATCAGTGGGGGGCTGGGCCAGACACTAGAACATAGAAAAAGCAGGAACAATCTAACAAACAGAAATGCACTGGAATGTAACTTTAAGCAGGCAGAGTATAAGCAGAGCATAAGACTCTAGCCACAAAAAAGGAATGTAAACAAAAGCTCAAATCCTGCAGCAAAAATTACAATACTGCCATACTGCAATCCAAACTACAGTCTATATTACCAGATTAGTTAGAGATTTACGGTATCCATGCTTTTGTAAAAAAGCAATAATACATGAGTAATGAGGCTCATATCTTGTAGTAGTTCACAACTGTCTCACAGTTGCAAATGAAACTACAACACCAAGGTCCGAGACTGAGTCCAAAACAGAAACGGCAAACTTTTACAAGTAATTCTACTTCTGGAAATAAAAGTGCAGTATATTGTATGAATGTACGAATGATGCATAGAATTTGCAGTAATTCACAATTCTCCCACAATTGCAAATGAAGCTAAAAGAGAACAGGTGAAATAGAACTCCCTATTTCCTATTTAATTATAGTAAGACAGCTAAAAGACTTGGTTATAAACTATTTTAACAACTTTGAAATGAAAGGGGAAGATTTAATCATTTCTCGTAATCTATGGGAAGCGCTGTTGCAGGATAGAAAATATATAACCGCAGCATATAAATTGATAAAAGAGAGGAAGTATAATAATTATATTCTTTTATCGAGTTACTGGAGAGAGAAATTGATATTCCCAGACGACAATAAGATATTGGAGGCATTTAAATTAACATTAAAGTCCGTATCCCTTCAGAAATTGGTATTTACGCAGCTGATGATATTTAACAATGCATACTATACTTGTCTCACTTTGCACAAATTTGATGCGAAGAATTCACCCATATGCCCACATTGCTTTGATCAGACAGCAGATTTGCTTCACATGTTCTGGAGTTGTAAGTGCATTTATAAATTGTGGAATTCATTAAAATTGCAGTTACAAAAAATGGGTTACCAAAATTCAACACTCTCTTGGGAGTTTATGATTCTTCATATTCCCCCGGAGAATCTAAATAAATCAAAAACGATTGTAATTATGAATATTTGCCTATTAATGAAATTATATATAGCCACAAATTGGTTGAACCCAGCCCAGATATTGTGGGAAAATTTCAGATTGTTGGCAATAAAACACATCTTAGCGCATAAACTGTTAATTAGTGATCACAAGAAAAATATCAACAACATAAAAATCTGGGAGCAAATTTTTAATATTATTTTGGCTTAAGAGGTTACTATCCACTTTTCTCGAACCAGAATATAGTCTAAATCAACCTTAGATTAGATAGAAAATGTACAGAAAAGACAGATTGTTGGCTTGGATTTGTTAATGTTGAATTTTTTTTTTTTTTTTATTATTTTCCTTTTGATTGTGAGTGCTGTACCTTTGATCAATACATGCGGTTGATATATATGTGAAATTAACCAATGGAAGCATTTTGTATATATTGTATATAATGTGTGAATTTGTAATATGGTTGTGAAAAATAATAAAAAATGATTATTGAAAAAAAAAGAGACAAATGGATAACTTTTTTGGCTAAAACATGGGAATACAGAAAAGTACAAAAAAATAAATAAATGAAAGAAGATCAGTATCAAAACATAGGTCACTATAAGTGCAACTAAAATATTCTAGCAGAATTGAAATAAAAGCTTTTTTCTTCCCATTTTGATTAAAATTCCTTTTCTGACAGTTCAGGGCTTTCCACGCTTCTCAGAGTCTTGAACAGACTTCCAGAAAATACAATGCATAGATTTTTCAAGTCCAACTCAATTCCTTATGCTAACGTTTGTGCATTGAGTAGGTTACATATTTCAGATAACCATAAAGACCTTGATATACCTGTTTAAGTGTTGACAATATACTAGTGCATACTAACTAAATTAAAGGACGGAGTGTCAAAAATACAATTCTGTCACAAGTTAATGAATATGTCTTGAAAAGATGGT